>NC_065444.1:45771533-46074563 GCF_917563875.1 Diabrotica virgifera virgifera
ATTTTGGCCTGTCGGGATTCTGGCGTGTCGGGATTCTGGCGTGTCGGTGTTTTGGCCGTCGGGATTTTGGCTGTCGGGATTTTGGCTGTCGGGATTTTGGCTGTCGGAATTTTGGGCGCCACCGGTAATTATGTATGTATAGAAATAATCTTCTACTACCCTTAGTAATTTATCTCCCTTGGTCATGATAATCATTATCTTTTAATTTCGGTAAGTATTTCTTTTTGCTATTTTTTAATTTTTTTACTTAGAACTTTGAGAATTTCTCAGTCAATTTGTAGATATGAAGAATCAGTTGGATATGTAAAACGAATAATGCAGAAGTCCTAAGACAAATTAATATTCCTCAGTGTCACCCTGTTGCGGTAGGTAACTTTCGGAACTTTGTTTCCAGCTTCTCGAAACGTACCTAAGATCAACATATCGAAATAAGTCCTTACGTTAAGGAGCAATCCTTAGCCTCTCTTATCCATGTCCTGAGCCTCTCTTATCAATCACTTTTCCTTTAATAACCAATTGAAATAAACCATATAGATATATGTCTAAGTCTATACTCTCTAAGTCTAGAAGTTTCATTTTTTGGTTTACTATTCTTTTCCATTTTTCCTGTTTGCTGATTCATTTTTTCAATTGGAGATTTGAAGCTCTTTTGTGTTTTTTTTAACATCCTTTTTGCACCTGGTTTTCGGTCTACCATTCTTCTTTTATCCTAATATTTCTCCCGTGACGTCTCAACCTTTGTGCTTTTATGATACCTGCGATATTCGGTTCTCCATACATCTTCTCTGGTTTTATATTTTTTTATACATATCCATTTCATAGCTTTCCTCCACATATGTTTTTGAGGACTTTTCTTTTCCACACCTGGAGTGGATTTGTTCATCGTCCATGTTTCACAGGCATATATTCTCTAGGTCTTGCCACTCTCTAATGTTCTCTTACCTTCTTTTACTTCTTACTAACTTGTTGAGCAAAGATACAATGATTACCAGCCATAATCATCGTGTGGATTTCTTCCTTCATATTTGGTTTTTTGGTGAATGTCGCTCCTAGGTACTGAAATATTTCTACTTCTTCGAATTTATATACTTTTCCGTCTGTGATTATTGTCAGGTATTGTCCTTGTATGTATTTTCGTTCTATCTATTCTATATATTTGGTTCCTTTCTTTGTTTATTTATATTATTTCCTCGCTTCGCTTTCCTTATTTTTAAATAAAAAGGAAATAACAAGGAAAACCAAAATGATAATATTTAAAAAAATTTACGTACCTATCACTACATATGGAGCAGAGAATTGGGTATTGAACGACAAACAAGAAAAGATATTGCAAGCCGCGGAAATGAGGTATTTAAAAAAAGTCGTGGGAGCTAGGAGAACCGATAAAAGACGTAGCGAAAATATTAGAAGAGAATTAACAGTAAAAACATTAAAGGAAAAAATTCATGAAAATAAATTAAAATGGACTGGGCAATTATTTAGAATGAACGACGGCAGACAGGTTAAAATGACATGGGAAGCGAGGCCGATAGGAAAAAACAGGAGAGACCGACCATAAAAAACGTGGAACTCAAGTAGTGTGATGGAAATATTGCAGAATAGAGGTAAATCATGGCAGGAAGCCAAAGAATTAGCTGGGGACCGAAAAAAGTAGCGTAAGTTCACAGAGAATAACGAGTAAAGAAGACATCTCGACACCTTCCAGTATAAGAGGATAATCGATTATGTATGTCCTCGCCTTCGCTTCTAGCCTTTTTAATATTTCGTTTAATTCTCCTTTACTTGTGGTTATCAGTACTATGTCATCAGCGAATAATAGACATTATGTTTTCGTTTAAATAAATTCTGATCTATTTATTCTGGCTTCTTGGACGAGAATTTCAAGAAGAATACTGATTAACAGTGATGACAGTGTTGGGCCATTATAGATTTCCCATATTCGTAGGTTTCTGCTAGTATTTCGCGTAGAAGGAAAAAATTGATCTACTGTTCTACGTCCTCTACTGAATTTACATTGATATTCTACGTCTTTATCTATGTTTTGTAGTATTTTATCTTTTGTATGTACCTATTGAAATTATTTTATGCGCAACATTTAGTAGCGATATTTCTCTGGAATTATATAATAAACTGTTGTCTTCCCTTTTTTGTGAATTGAGCACATTGTGGCTTCGGTTCATTCTTTCGGTATGTATTCGTGTTTCTATATTTCTTTCAGCAAATCTTACAAATGGTTAGAATCTTACAAATTACAACTGGTTCTCCAAATTCAAGCCTTTTGGTTGTTACTTCATCGTTTCCGTAACTCTATTATTTCTCTACTGCTTTATTATTTCTTATTCATAAGGAGATTTTTCTTCTTGATCGGTATTTTCCTTTAGTTCTTCTTCTTAATATTCTGTTGTAAGTATTTTATTTAGAAGCTCTTAACAGGACGGTAAATTCCTTCCAAGGTCTTTAATAGGTGGCTCATAACTTATGATTTATAGTTGTCACATTTCTTTGCATTGTATATTTATGTTCAATTTCTATAGTAGCAAATTAAGACATAGGAAAAGTATATGTTGGGCACAAAATGTGGTATACAAAATAAAAACAAAGCTTGCACTCGAAGGAAAAATAGACAAAAAACAATGCTTACATCTAAAAAAATTGAGACAAAAATATAAGACACTGATCAAACATTAATGGAATCAAGCCCAAAATAGAAACAAATTTGGCTTGATTGTCTACCCAACCGTAAGTTTTTTCAAGGAATTTCAAGAATTTCACCGCTTTATCTACCCCTAGTTATATACAGCTTTTAGGGTTTTCTGAATGTATTTATAACAAAAAAAAATGTCTGCAATATTTTTTAAAACAAACCCTATTTACGCATTTCATTTGTAAAAAGTTTAAATATATCATCCCTTAACACAGATTACTTTGCCACACAGGTACACCACTGTATAACCGATTAAATGGATCGGTCCATATTACGAGGTAGCTCGAAGAATCAAACACAGCTGAAGATAAAGTCAACAAGACTGGAATGTGTTGACAGAACAGCTTTATTATCATCCTCGAAGTATTATCTTACAAAACACTGTGTAATAACTTTTGTGTGTTTAGTTGTGCAAGTAATATTGCAAACGCACTGATGTAATTTGTTTAACAGATATAATTTATCTGAATATATTTGTTATCAATCAAATATTATTTAATATTAATTAATTTGCTATTACGTGAACTTTCGCATACATTTTAGCTTAGCAAGCTAAGCCTAAAGCTCTAATAACATATTGCAAATTAGAATTCAGTTAGTTTCATATGCCACTCAGAATGCAATACAAGAGCAATCAAGCGTAACTGGTAACCCACCTTACGTTTAATATAACTGGATTATTAGTATAGTATAGTTGATCCAAAAGATGACATAACCCAGACATCCAAAGTGAAAGTTATCCTTCAACACCAAATTGTTCTATATGGCCCACACAATGTCCAGAAAAAAGTCACACGATTTAGAGCGTCGGGTATGGAGGGGGAGAGGGGGGAGAAATCGGTAAATTCGTAGTTTTTTAAGTTTTTCGCCAATATTTCTAAAACTATGCGGTTTAGCATGAAGAACCCTCTATACAAAATTGTTCTACATTAAATTTGAAATAAAAAAGGCCCTATGCATAATCTTTCTAAAATGAATGGTTCCAAAGTTACGGAGGTAGTATAGTATAACTGGTCCAAAAAAAGGCCTAACCCAAACATCCAAAGTAAAAGTTTTCTTCCAACACCAAAATGTTCTATATGGTCCAAATATTGTTCAGTAAAAAGTTACACCATTTTGAGCGTCCGGTTTGGGAGGGAGATAGGAGAGAAGCCGATAAATTAGTAGTTTTTTTAAGTTTTTCGTCAATATTTCTAAAACTATGTTTTAGCGTAAGGAATGTTCTATAGAAAAATGTTTTAGATGAAATTAAAACAAAAAATGATTTATACATAATTGTTATAAAATCAACGGTTCCAGAGTTACGGAGGGTGGAAAGTCGAGGGTTTCGATAAAATCCACAAGGAAAAGAAAAGGTTTTCCTGTAGTTGGCTGTATACCATCAATCACAAAATTGGAAAGAAATCCTTTGTAAAAGGTATAAAAATTTTTTATTAAAAATCCCTTAAAAGGGCTACATCACAACAAAACGTTTTCGATTTTTATAAAAAATCATCATCAGTGTTCGATCTAAAAATAAGTATAACCGATTTAATGAATATAAAGTTATTATTTAAATTTTGACAAAGGTTAAAGCAAGTTGGTTATACCACATTGACATGTTATACATGTTATACCACATGACAAAGGTTAGAGCAAGTTGGTTTCATCACACCTCATTACAGTAAACAATTCTGATATCAAATCACAAATTATTCACTACCTTCTAATTTTACACATACTGCTTGTTTTCCAATACACCTTCATACATCCATCCAGTTTTAAACCTTTTCAATTCAACTCGATAACTTGGTATAAAAAAAAAATAGGAAAAAAAATCCCTATTTCATAAACATGTTTAGTCCTAGATGCTTATGTTACATAAAAGGACCTCATACTTTTGCCAGGTTATTAGTTCAATTGATATTCTTCTTCACTTCCAGTATCAACACTCAGGTACCTTAACCAATTAATTCACATATCATTATATCATATCAGTTTCCTCCTGTGACTCATACAACTTATCTTAATTTCAACACTACTTTAATATCAGACTTCCATTTACTACAGACTCTCTAATTTACTCTGCCATTGGTACAATTTAACCAAACACTCCTTTTAATTCATAGAAATCAAATTTTCCACAGCACAGTTGAACTTACTTCAATTAGAATAGGAACATGTATAGATGGCTGCATAGATTCTGGCTATTTCTCATTATAAAAATCATTTCTTACTTCACGTTCATCTTACATATTCAAGGTACTTACTTAAATGTAATTATAGCCATAACTTTGTTGATGTTTGTTATTACTATGTAAATTTTCATTAAATATTTTACTAACAATTAGTTGGCTGTCGTAATACAGGGTAAATTCCACGTCACGTTGTCTATCTGTCTTTTGACACCTTTCAGAAACATCAATCATTTTGCAATCAGTTGCCATTAAGTCATTGAAATGTGATCAACTCAATTTGGATCCCACGTGTTGGGAAACCTGTATACCTTACCTTAGGGCATTATCCTGTTTGTCATGTGACCATCACAGGCCTTTTTATCGAAGTATGCACTTTTAAGGCATCTATATTATATGTAAAGGGTTTTTACCCAGATATTTTTCTTTTGTGGCTCAGCTAGCATCCAGTTTTCGATACTTTTTATATTTTTTGGGCAATATTTATGATATAACTACACCAAAAACCCAGACATCCAAAGTGAAAGTTATTCTCCAACACCAAATTATTCTATATGGTCCACATAATGTTCAGGAAAAAGTCACACCATTTTGACCGTCGGATTTGGGGGGGGGGGGAGGGGGGGGAGAAATTGGTAAATATAAAAAGTATCGAAAACCTCCACGTTTCACCCTCCATAACTCTGGAACCGTTGATTTTATAACAATTATGTATAGAACCTTTTTTGTTTTAAATTTTATGTAGAACATTTTTCTATAGAACATTCCTTACGCTAAAGCATAGTTTTAGAAATATTGACGAAAAACGTAAAAAAGCTACTAATTTACCGACTTCTCTCTCATCTCCCCCCCCCCCCCCCCAAACCGGACGCTCAAAATAGTGTAACTTTTTACTGAACAATATGTGGACCATATAGAACAATTTGATGTTGAAGGAAAACTTTTACTTTGGATGTCTGTGTTAGGCCTTTTTTTGGACCAATTATACTATACTACCTCCGTAACTTTGGAACCGTTCATTTTAGAAGGGTTATGCATAGGGCCTTTTTTATTTCAAATTTAATGTAGAACAATTTTGTGTAGAAGGTTGTTCATGCTAAACCGCTTAGTTTTAGAAATATTGACGAAAAACTTAAAAAACTACGAATTTGCAGATTTCTCCCCCCTCTCCCCCCAAATCCGACGGTCAAAATGGTGTGACTTTTTTATGGACATTATGTGGACCATATAGAACAATTTGGTGTTGGAGGATAACTTTCACTTTGGATGTCTGGGTTTGGGTCTAACTATACCATACCATATGTTTCATCATTAGTTATTACAAATCAAAATATAATTCATATTTAATGTTTTAAGCTTCAAAATTATGTTAAATATATCCGTGTTTTCATGCACAAAAAACTGATGTGGAAACAACATGGAGAATACATTCTTGTTCTTGTTCCTGTTCTGTAAGAACAAGCTAAGAGTTTCACTGTAAAACGCAGAGCAATTAGATAAAGAAACATAATTGTTGGTGAATAATATTCAGCAAGCATGGTGAATACTATTATTATCCAAGTAAAGTAAGGAACATGATAATTGAGAAAAGAAAGCTGAGAATAATTTGACAGTAAAGAAGGGCTCCCAAAGATAAGACTAAACTAAATCGTACAAGTCAACAACTCAAATGGTTATCCTGCAACTCAAGAATTAATTGATTATTTATTACTGAATTAATTTCAATTAATTATTACTTACATGAATTAACAGATGATGGTACCACAGATTATTCCTTATGGAAAGCTACTACTAGACTGAAAAGACCCATTATTCACTATCCGCCGAATCAACTATAAAATGGAAATTATGCCAGAGGTAGTAAACATAAAGCAGTTATCCGCTCATATTAACTTTCAAGCGAAATTCGAAAATACATTCATGCCAAATGCATGTCAAAAAAATGAAGAACTATAGAAGAAACCTGTTCAATTTGAGGAAGAAATTCCAACAACTACACCAAAAGTAATGCTTGTAGAAATTAATTAAAGAGAATATTAACCCAAAGAAAGTTCCAGACTCCAGGCTATGATTTAATTACGGGTAAGCTGTTGAAACGTCAATCTTGATACCTAAATTCAGGTTTAGGATTAAGGTCTTAACAATAGACCAGATGCACCAGTATTATCGAAAAATTGTTAGAGAAAGAGAAAGTCTGGTTCCTGTCTTCCTCATACGCTGCATAATATTTGCATAAAAACTAGCATGATGGTTTAATATATAAATTAAAATGTTTTCACCCAAACAGTACTCACAGCTTTTACAGTAGTGGTCTTTCTTAATGTTATATAGGCTTTCGATAAAATCTGGCATGAAGGTTTTGCCCAAACAGTACTGACATCTTTTATAGTTGTTCATAAATGATTGGCATTTTACAATTTTACAGGAAGAATGTTTTTTAGACTTAAAAGAAATTAGAGCAAGTGTTTCACAAGGCAGTGTGTTGGGTCTGGTTCTATACCCACTACACACGTTTGATATCCCTATCTTGGAAGACAACACAGTTGTTAATACAGTTTGCTGATGATACGGTTATCCAAGCAGTAGAGATGGATACTGCAGAAGCGACCAACAAGGGCCAAATAGCAGATTCATAAATTGACATAATATGGTAAATTTAAATTGCTCATTGGTCATTTATGGCCAGATTGTAATTATAATAATCATCGTCGTACTAATGATATTGGAAAATATATTCTTGTTAGATACAATAAAGGCATCTTTGATTGTGCTTTTTTGCTAACAGAAGATGCTCAGTTCTAGTAGAAACTTACAATAAGTTTTCAGTAGAGCAGACTTTCAGTTCTACAAAATATAGAAAACAATATGCTCCCCAAATCATTTAGTAATCCTATTAAAAACCTATTTTACTTAGGTAGTAGTAAAAAATTATAACTAAACTATTTTCCTTGTATGTACTATATTTTTAATAATCCGTATATTTGTATATTGATATATAGATTAAAAATTTTTACAAAAAAAAATTTAAAACAAATTTTTAAAAAACCTGGTCTTTGGAGACATTAAATTTGCAGTTGATCCACTTGTACTATTAATAACGGCTTGCATCTGCGTTGTCAAATCCTTAATTCTCTCATCCTTAATAGCTATTAACTTTTCTAAATGTTCTACTTTACCCGTCAAAAGGTTTACTGCTTCTTCCTTTTGTGCTAACTCTTTTTCCATGTTTTCGAATAGTTCAGCAGGTACTAGTTTCTTGTCTACCATCTCAGATCCGTTATTTACTTTAATGGGAACGATATCTTCTGCAGAAGAGAGATTGTTACAATTTTCTATATAATACACTTTATTACCTTGGTCTTTTTCATCACCACGAGCTGACTTAGATTCTACTTTAGTTTTGATCATGTTAAGTAACTTAGCTATGGCCTCTGGTTTCCCAAGTGCTAGATCTTCTTGTTTTTTCTTGTTTAAGTTTATACCTAGTTTATTAAGTACCTTCTTATTGATGGTGTTCCAGTTGATCATTTTGTTGGAGAAAGCATTTCCTGGGCTGTAGTTGTGCAGCTCGACTAATCTAGGATAGTGCTGTTTTAGTATTTCCGCTAAAGGTACAGCGTCTGAAAAATCTCTGTTAAGATTTCGTTTTGGCCTACTAATAGTATGGTTGTCGACCCATTTGTATAACTCTTCGTAATCAATGTCCATAATTACACAATAATAACAAATTTGGTTTGGTTTCGGTCAAAATACAAAATTCGGAAAAATGATTGTAAAATGTCATATGACGACAGTTTGAAAATATAAATTAGACAAGTACCAAAAGGCTAAAGTATATTATGCAATACAACTTAATGTTGTGACGTAAAGTTATCATTTTTTAGGATAAAATGAGTGGCACACACAATATTTCAGCTACAAAAGAGCGGATAATATCAATATTACGACCAGTAAGGATCTGTGAAAAAACGTCTATTTTTGGATATGAAAGGTGGCATTCGGATTTTTGCAGATAAAGTTAGGTGACACCTTTAGTAATAATAATTGACTTTTGCTCCTTCTCAAATATGCCCTGAACATTAATAAAAAATTTAAAATATTTAAAAATTTCGAAAAACGTCGATTTTTTTTCTGCTTTCTTTGCTTATAACTTTAAAACGATTCGTTTTGGAACAAAGTCGTAGAGAAATAAAATAAAGATAATTGAATTTTGTTTGATATACGACTGGTCAAAGATGTCTTAACGTATTACCTTTTCTGCAATATAGCAATAAATACAAAATAAGGGGGCAAAATACGCCTGTTGTTATTCAATGTTTTTAACCACTTTGGTGGCACTTAGAACCTTAGTAATTCGCTTAGGAAATTTTTTGTAACATACTTAAACCGTGTACCAAATTTCATTAAAATCGACCTAATAGATTTTGCATAATAAATTTGCAATCTAAATGTTTTTAAAAAAGTTCAAATTTTTTAAAATCTTTCTGAACAAAAAGTAGACAATTTAGAAGTTTTCTAATTTTTTACATTAAAGAGGTGCTCTACCTATCTAATACACTTTAGAGAATTAAAATCGGATTATTTAAGGGGCCTCAGTAATGTTTTAAACTTATAAACAATTTTTTGGCTTATAAACAAATAGCTTTGTTTAATAATAAAAAAATTAATTTTTAGCAATGCAAATAATTAAAACCGATATAATTTGACTTAAACTTTTAAATGCTGTCAGCAGAATTGCTATTTTATTTTTTAATCAAAAGTTATTCGCGTTCAAAAATTGCAATTTTTCGAATTTTTGAAAGTTTCACTGCGTTTATCTCGAAATCTATGCATCCTACGAAAAAACTTTTAAAAACATTTTTTGCTTAGAATTACCCAAGAAATACAAAAATATGTTTTATTTTGCGAAAAATCGATGCTATGTAATTCCTCAAGTTCATTGTTTATAACAATCTTATCGACATCCGGATCAAATGTTACCCAAAAAAATCGTGTTCTACGGGTCAAAAAATACATAAAAATCTTGGGTAAGTCCATCTAAATAAAGGAGCCCGTAGCACCCCCTCCTGGCCACAGGACTAATTTGTTTCTAAGCCAAAAAATTGTTTATTACTTTAAAACATTGCTGAGGCTGCTTAAACAATCCGATTTCAATTCTGTAAAGTGTATTAGATAGGTGGAGGTGCTTCTTTATATGTAAAAAAATTGACAAATCTTATGTTCTAGTTTTTGTTGTGCAAGATTTTAAAAAATTTTAATTTTTTAAAAAAAGTTTAGATTACAAAATTATTATTCAAAATCTAGTAAGTCAATTTTAATGAAATTTGGTGTACGGTTTTAGCACATTACAAAAATTTTCTAAGCGAATTAGGAAGGTTCCAAGTGTAACTTAAGTGATGGAAAATCATTGAATTAAGACAGGCTTGTTTTGCCCCCTTATTTTATATTTATTGCTATTTTGCAGCAAGGGTGACAATCGCATCTGACAAAAAATTTAATTATCTTTGTTTTATTCCTATACGACTTTGTTCCAAAATGAATCGTTTTAAAGTTATAAGCAAAAAATTAGAAAATAAACGAAATTTTTTGAAATTTTTAAATATTTTATTTTTTTTTTATTAATGTTCCGGGCATATTTGAGAAGGAGCATAAATCAATTATTATTAACGAAGTTATCACCTAACTTTATCCGCAAAAATCTGAATGCCACCTCTCACATCCACCTAAAAACAGATCCTTACTGGTCTAGTAGCGCAAAAATATGTTTTAATTTTGATGAAAAATAAAATTTTACTAAAAATGAATAACCATTTTCAATTTCGTTGCAAAACGAAAATACAGCCGAGCCATATTCCAGTCCAATCAGAGAGTCCTGCAAGCACCTCTACCGGTTTCGAAACTTATTAGTCTCTCATCAGGAGGCACATATGCTGCTCTCCCTGATCCAACCAAAACAAACCCCAGCGTGCAGTCCCGAATTGCAACGAACGAAATGGCATAGATGCCCTAGCGGCAACTGCTAGCAAAAGACTAAGTTTTCACTCTAATGGCATATAGCATATCCCACCAGAATGAAAACAATGGGAACCTTCTCTGGTTACACCTCCAAAATTTTACTAGTTTGATTTCGAAAAATTTTCCGAATTTTTTCGAAAAGTAAAACGAGACCAAATGAGTAGGTACCTTTGTGTAAGCTTGCAGTTTGTGGCTCTTTGCGTATAAAAAAACATGGTAATCGGGCCCACTTCTTCTTCTTAGTGAATTACTTCGCCAAAAATATAAAGTTCAAGCTGCCTAGAACATAATTCTTTAAAATATATTGCCTATATTGTTTGATGAATACCTTGTAAAGTTAAAAAATGAAAAACTTAAATGAATCAAATATTGTGTTGAAACTTTGTAAAGGGCCTAGCCGGGTAAGGTGATGAAAACTGCCCCCAACTAGATTCGAATTCCATATAGGTCACCGTTTAGCATATATAGTGAAACTAACTTTCTGAAATTTTTAGCCCCCTAGGTGGACATGTGACCCACCTAGAGCCTAATTAGGGTTTTTATGTTTTTATTTTTATCTCAGAACTAGCGAAAAACTTTAAACAAAAAAGTTGTAAGCTTTAAAAAGTTCTGTCCGAATTTTTTTTTAATTTTTGGCGGGAAATTTAAATTTTAGAACGATTTTAAGATTTTAAATGAGTATAAACAAATAACTAAGACATTCGTTTCCACGGAAAAAATATATAACGTGTATTTTTGCATATTATTTCACCATGAATTTTTTTTCAAATTTTTAAAATTGGTGAAACGCACATTTAAAATAAAAATCCGCATTTTTTCGGTTTTTTTTTTTCGTTTTTGATACAATTTTATACATATTTTTCAAAAAAGGTAACACCGTCACTAGAATAGGTAAAAAACTGAAAAATAATTGGGGTTTGCTTAATAAAATTTTTTTTGTAGTGCCATCCATTTTCAAGATACAGGGCGTTGAAGAAAACAAAATTTTACACTTTTTTATGATTTTGCCGAAACTACTGGCAACACTGTAATAAAATTTGGCGAGTTTTAAGAGGTAGTTGTTGTGCATTTTTTGACCTACAATTAAGCATTTTCTATTTATCATTGGAGCGCATACGGATAATGGTCTGAACTTTTTAAAGAAAAAAGATAGTACGCCACTGACATGTTTCAAAATAACAATCGTTTTTGAATTCCTCGTTCAATTTGTAATAAAAAAACTATCTTTCAATTTTTTCATACGACGCGCCATTTTTATTCAAAAAATAAAACATCTTACCCCTTACAAAGTATTCGAACTTCTACTTAGTAGTTTCTACATCTACATAAACTCGTACATCCATTATATTAATAGGGAGTTTTTGTGCACACAAATACGTAAACGTAACCCATCTTTTTGACATATACGCTTGCGCATTAATGGTTGAACTCCCGTATCTCGATGCGTATTACCTAAAGTAGCGCTCTGATACGTACGTGAGAACGCATCCCTATCGAGACGAAAGTCACCGAATGCACACGAGGATCTTGCCCGATTGGCGATTACCTACCAATGGCTACCAAATGAACATTTCATCAGCGTACTACCCGTTTATAAATATTTAAGGTTATATTGGTTATTGGTTTAGTCTAATTGAGTAAAATTATTCTGTGTTTGTAATTGGAAATTGGAACTTCATAATAGATTTAAAATTTTATTGTTTTCAAGTTGTCTATTAATAAAGCAAAACAAACAAATCTTGTATTAATTTAAGAAATACTGTGACCACCACAATTAATAACTTGATAAATAAATGACCTAATTTCTGTAAAATTTTCAAATAAATATGAACAAACTATTTACATTATACTGGAATTCTGATGTAGGTACAATAATTTACAACTAAAAAGTAGGTATAAACAAAAATTAAAAAATTTTAACCTAAGGAAAAATAATATTTTTATATTTAAATAGAAGCAATAAAAACCATACAATTTCATCATTCATTTATCTTTTTTTACATTTGTATATTAATTGTATATTGTGTGAACATTGTTTTATTTTTTTAATGTCAACGGAATTTAAAAATTACTTTACGATTTGCTTTACGTTACGTTAAGGCAGTCACAAAAACTACCTATTTTAACGTTCATCCTCTACGACACGTTAGTGGCTTTACGTATACGGAGATGCGTACGTTACGTAGCAACAAAAACTCCCTAATAACTAATTCGAATACTTTGGAAGCGTTAAGATATTTTATTTTTTTGCAGCAAAACGGCGAGTCGTATGAAGAAATGAAAAGATAGTTTTTTTATTGCAAATTGAACGAGGATTTAAAAAAGGATTGTTAATTTGAAATATGTCAATGGCATACTATCTTTTTTTCTTTGAAAAGTTCAGACCATTACCCCTATGCCCGCCAATGATGAATATCAAATCCTTAATTGTATGTCAAAACATGCACAATAACTACCTTTTAAAACCAGCCAAATTTTATTACAATGTTGCCAGTAGTTTCGGCAAAATCGTAAAAAATGTGTAAAATTTTGTTTTCTTCAACGCCCTGTATCTTGAAAATGGATGGCGTTACAAAAAATGTTTACTAAGCAAACCCCAATTATTTTTCAGTTCTTTACCTATTCTAGTGATAGTGTTACCTATTTTGAAAAATATGTATAAAATTGTATCAAAAAAAAACGAAAAAAAAAAACGAAAAAATGCGGTTTTTTATTTTCAAAGGTGCGTTTCACCAATTTTAAAATGAAAAAATTCAGGGTGAAACATTCTACAAAAATACACGTTATGTATTTTTTTCGTGAAAACGAATGTCTTAGTTATTTTTTTAAACTCATTTAAAATTTTAAAATCGTTCTAAAATTTAAATTTCCCGCCAAAAATAAAAAAAAATTTCTGACAGAATTTTTTAAAGCTTACAACTTTCTTATATAAAGTTTTTCGTTAGTTTTCGATGTGGCTGAGATAAAAAATAAAAACATAAAAACCCTAATTAGGCTCTAGGTGGGTCACATGACCACTTTATTATTATTATTATTATTAAAGAAGGAAAAGGAGCCGAGGTCTAGGACCTATATAGCTCCATTTTACTAAAAAGAACTATGCAAAAAGAAACCTAAACTTAAGACTACATACGACTTATAAATTAATTTAATTTAAGAAAAGAAAAATTATTGTTCCCGTGGTACAGAACTAAAAGAGTCATATTTATTTTTGAAGCAATTTACAGATACAGCCCCGACGACGTCGTGTGGAAGTGAGTTCCAGGTATAAAATATTCTATTGGATATAGAGTTCTCACGACATTTACTGTGAAACTGTTGTCTGGCTAATTTGTATGGATGACCCCGCAATCTAAGGTCGTTACTCAAAGGGAAGAGATGTGATAGATCTATCCCAAACCTTCCCTGTAACGCTCTATAAGCAATTATTAAATCCCCACGAAGTCGTCGGTCCATAAATGTAGGATAATTTAAGTAGGTTAACCGTTCTTCGTAGGAAGGACGACGACGGCCATAAGGAATTTTTGTTGCCCATCTTTGCACAGATTCAAGTCGATCAGAATCCCTTTGCCAGTCGACATTACACACGGGTCCGGCAAACTCTAAAATAGGTCTTACATATACACTAAAGAGAGCAACAAAATTTTTTGGCGATATCTTAGAGAAAGTCTTAGATAATAAGTAAACTGATGTTCTAGCTTTATTGCATACCGACTGGATATGTTCAGACCAAGATAATGTTTCCGTCACAAGTACACCCAAGTCTTTTTGCTGCGAAACAGTTTTTAGAGAAACATTTGAAAGTACATACCGATTCCTTGGATTGTTTTTACCTAAATGTAGAACTGCACACTTGGATGTGTTTAATTGCAAGCACCAATCGTCTACCCACTTAGCAACCTCTTGAAGGTCGGTCTGTAATTGATTGTAACCAGAACTTAGGGGGCTAAAAATTACAGAATATGAGTTTCACTATACATATATGTTAAGCGGTGACCTATATGGAATTCGAATCGAGTTGGGGGCAGTTTTCATCATCTTACCCGGCTAGGCCCTTTGGTATAACAAAAGGTCCTTTATGTACAGAACTACATAGCAATATTTTGAGGCTTCATCAGTATTGATCTTTTAACATCATATAGAATAGTTTCAAGCTAAAACAGAACGTAATACTATCTTCTTCTTTATGTGTCTCATTCTTTAAGGATACTGGCGATCATCATAGCCCATTTTATTCTGTCTGCAGCGTTTCTGAAGGGTTCTATTGTTGTTTTTCTACTGCTTTAAAATTTTCGGCTAGGACGTGCGTCGTCTCCCTGGTTCTCTTTTTTCTTTCACTTTCCCTTGTAGAATTAATCACATCAACTCATATTTCTCATTTCTTAGCAGTGGCGGTTTCTCCATAAGTGCACATGTGCACGTGAACCCCCAAAATTATGTTCACACAAACGTTCATATGTAAAATTTATCACTCTATAAATACCATTTTAATCTAACTATACAGTAATTTAAATCACAAACCACAGATCCAAGGTGTTTATAAGTAATAGGTAATATTTAATTATTTTGATTCTATTTCGACGAGGAAATTTCACGCAAGCGAGGCCTTAGACAGAACCTCTTGTTATCCGCTCTTACGGTGGCTCCTATCCCAATGACTTATCATAGGCCAAAATACAACTCACCACATACCCCGCTTCCCGCTCTAGCCCACAAGTTCAGATGGCCACAAGTGCACAAGTTGACTGTGAAGAGTGTGATCTTATGGTGTTTTATGATGCTTTTGTGAAGTTCGAATTTCGGAACAATATTAAGAATAAAGGGATTTGTGGATGTGAATGTTAGCGTGAAATATTTAACAGCAATTAAATTTTTTTCATTATATTTAGAATAAAAATTAAAAATATCTAAACCAAACTTCTTAATTACGAATGTACCAAAGTGCAAAAGTCGGGATTATAAATGATCATTTAACATGGAGATTTGTGAAAAAATTTACCGATTGTGTAGGTGCTACTATCAATACTTTTACCGCTTTACGTGGTTCCTATATATTTGGAGGGGAGGAATCATAAAGAACAAAACAGAAGATCAGATTTTAACTATCCGGGAAGTCCACTTAAGTAAATTTTGATTGAAAATAATTTACAAGATAATTTTTCTGAAATAATTTGAATTCTTCAATTACTTGTTTTGATGCCAGTGACAACTGCAGAAACAGAACGATGTTTCTCTGCATTGAAACGTATCAAAACCAAAACTTTAATGAAAATGGCTATGGGCTAGGATTGACTAACAGCACTCGCAATGTATTCAATAAAAAAAAATGATTTAAGAAATTTCAAATTTTACTGAATTGGTTATTGAAGAATTTATCTAAAAAAATAATAGGCGACTTGACTTTTGTTACAAAACTTGCTTGTAACATTTAAACACTAAATTATAATTTTAAATCAATAATAGTTATTTATATATAAGTGTTAAAAGTACACGTTTAAAGCTGGCTACACATTATGCGTGATTCGCGATTCGTAATGCGCGATTCGTGGGCAGTGCACGCATAGTGTGTAGCGGCTAGTTCGTTGAGTGATTCGCGATTCGTGATGCGCGATGCGCGATTCGCGGTCAGTGCACGTTAAGCTGGCTACAGACTATGCACGATTCGCGATTCGTGATGCGCGATGCGTGATTCGTGGTAGTGCGTAGTACTTCGATATCAGCTCGCTACACACTATGCACGATTCGCGATTCGTAATGCGCGATGTCTGGCCTGATTCATCGCAGTATCAAATTAGTTCACTGAGTGTAAGCACCAGCATCAGATATAATTATTTTTAAATTGTATGTATTTATACAGCGAATATCTATTTCAAGATCCTAAAATAATGGGAACCCAAATTGACATTAATTATAAAAATTATTATTGTTTGTTCCTTAAAAATTAATATTGATCGTTTTTCGTGGATGATTTTCTAAGTTCAATTATTTATATTTAATTTGTTTAATAATTATTAAAATACTAAATACTGCACAATTGAATTACACCACATTTTCATTGTACACCAGGGCATTTAGCACTAAAAACACACGAATAAATAAATTTTTAAATACAGCACACAGAGACTTGCAGTTTTTTGCATTATGTTCAGGATGACGTCAGGAAAAAAGTCTGCTATTCAAAAATGGGTGGAAATGCATAATTGCACTGTAAAGTGCTGCATCCAAAATTGCATAAATATAAAAATAATGTCAAAATCAGTATACTAAGGAACAAAATTTATTATTTGGGGGGGTTTTGGGAGTCACTGAATACGATTACGCCATCAGAACTGATCCCAGGTCACGGCGAGAGACGTCATCTTCTGGAGTTTCGATGGTTTTCGGCATTAAATAGATGCAAACGGATTACTCGGGAGTTTTAGGGGTCGCTAAATACGAATATGATATCCGAATTGACCTACGGAGTACCTGGTGCCCAGGGTCGCTACTAAGGCACGTCATCTTCTGGAGTTTCGAGGGATTTCGGCACTAAATTGATGTAACTGGACTACTCGGGGAGTTTTTGAGGTGGTTAAACATGAAGATGCCATCAGGCTAGACCTTAGGATCACCTGGTGCCCAAGGCTACTGTAAGGGACGTCATCTTCTGGAGTTTCGTGGGCTTTCGGTATCAAATTGATGCAAACAAATTACTTACGGGTTTTTGAGGTCGCTAAACACGAATATGCCATCAACACCGACTCCCTGTGCACCTGGAGCTCAAGCTCACTGCAAGGGGCGTCCTCTTCTGGAGTTTGAGAGATTTCGGCATTCAATTTATAAAAATGGATTACTCGGGGGGCTTTTTGAGTCGTTAAGCACGAATATGCCATCAGAACAGACCTCTCGACCATCTGGTGGCCAAGGTCATTGCAAGGGACGTCATCTTCTGGAGTTTCGAGGGCTCTCGGTATTAAATTGATGCAAACGGTTTACTTACGTGTTTTTGGGGTTGCGTAACACGAATATTATATCAGAATTGAACTCAGGAGTATCTGGTTGCGAGGATCGCTACTAGGGCACGTCATCTTCTGGAGTTTCGAGGGTTTTCGGGGTAAAATGGATGCAAATGGATTACTCGGGGAGTTTTTGAGGTCGCTAAACACGAATATGCCATTAGAACAAACCCACGGAACACCTGGTGCCCGGGTCACTACAAGGGACGTCATCTTCTGGAGTTTCGAGAAATTTCGGCATTACATTGATGCAAATGGATTACTAAGGGCTTATTGAGGTCGCTAAATACGAATATGAACCTGGTGCCCAAGGTTATTGCTAGGGACGTCATCTTCGGGAGCTTCGAGAGTATTCGGTACTAAATTAATGTAAACGGATTACTCATAGGTTTTTGGGGTTGCTGAACGCAAATACGCCATCAGATCTCACCCTCGGAGCACCTGGTGCCTAATGTAGGTCATCTTCTGTAGTTCCGAGGGTTTTAGGCATTCAGTTGATGCAAACGGATTATTTACTAATCGGATTTTGGCGTTGTTGAACACGATTGCGTCATCAGAACAGACATCAGAGCACCTGATACATAGGACACGTCATCTTCTGTAGTTTCGATAGTTTTCGGTACTAAACTAGTGCAAACGGATTACTCTTGATATTTTTGGGGTTGCTGAATATTAAGATGCCATCAGACCCAACCCACGCAGCATCTGGTGCTTAAGTCAGGTCATCTTCTGGAGTTGTGAGTGTTTTCGGTACTAAATTGATGAAAACGGATTACTCGTGGCATGGGTCTCTCAGGTACCTGAACAATAAAACGCTATCAGAACAGACACCGAAGCACCTGGTGCCTAAAGCACCTTATCTTTTGGAATTTCGAGAGTTTTCGGTACTAAATTGATAAAAAATGGATTACTTTTTATTTTGGGGTTGTTGAATACGAATATGGCTTACAAGAGGAATTCTGGAGTATCTAGTGATTACGGTAACCACTAATAATGTCAGCGCATAATAAAACTCATGTAAAACAGTTAAATAGATCAACATAGTAGAGTTCGTATTCCGTAAACCCAAAAACCCATGAGCAATTCGTTTACATCAAATTTACCTGGGCACCAGGTACTCCGGAATTCAGGAATTCAATTCTGATTGCATATTCGTGTTTAGCGACCCCATAAACCCGTAAGTAATCCGTTTGCATCAATTTAATACCGAAAGCCCCCCAAAGTCCAGAAGATGACGCCCCTTGCAGTAACCTTGGGCACCAGGTGATCCAGAGATCTGTTCTGATGGCATATTCGTGTTTAGCCACCTCAAAAACCCCCCGAATTGTCCAGTTACATCAATTTAATAATAATAATAATAAATTGCCTTTATTTAGTCTGTAAAAATTTACAAACATGAGATACATGAGGCGAAGTCTAGCTAGAGCTACTCCACTTAACCTCAAGTTTACAATGTTAGTTTGAAATAATTAGAATGTAAAGTAATTTATAATTCGTCATAAAAATAATAATACAATACTGAAATGATAGAAATAGTCATGTGGCTACTAGAAAAAATAATATAAAGAAAATAATTTGTGATGTTATGTGATAAATGATAAGAATGATAAATAAAAACAAAAATAATGGTAACAATAATGACAACAATATACTATATAATAATAATAACGTTACTGCGATTGTAGTAAAAATTTCTTACAATGCTGCTTCATGAATTCAAGAGATTTACCTCTTAAATTTATTATTAAACTATTAAACACCAAAACAGCATTGTAAGTAAACGATCTCTGGAAAATAGCTAGTCTATATCTTGGCAGCATAAGACTATGAGGATATCTCAGATCCAGATTGTGGGCCTCTCCACGAAATACTAATTTGTTCCTTAAATAGATAGGATTTGACGACGAAATAATTCGATATATCAAAGAGGCGAGGTGATATTTGTATAAATTATCTATGGTTAACCATTGACGTTCTTTTATTTTACATGATACACGATCGTATTTTCTTATGCCAAAGACAAATCTGCAACAATTATTTTGAATCTTTTGCAACCTTAATTTCGTAACTTGATCTAAGCAAGGATAAAATACCAAGAGCCCATAATTAAGAATTGACATTACCATAGTTTCACAAAGTAACTTACGCAATTTAAAGTTTAAAATACCTTTACTTCTATACAGTTGACGCATAACTAAATAGCACTTTTTTACTAAAAGGGTGACATGCTCTTGAAATCGTAGCGTACAGTCATATATGACTCCTAAGTTCCTGCAACTATTAACATGTTTTAGAGGTTCATTTTTTATAATTAGTTTTAAGTTATCCTGAACAGTGGCTTTATAATTTTTTGAACAATATAACAAAGAGTTACATTTTTTTGCATTTAGTTTAAGATTATGTCTAGTGGAATAAGTACAAATAGATTCCAAATCCTGATTTATTTTTTGTGACGCTTGATTAACAGAGTTAGGTTCAAAAGAGAAATAAAGTTGTGTGTCGTCTGCAAAAGAGTGCAACTTCAAATTATTTAAAGATTTATACAGGTCGGAAATATATATTGAAAAAAGAAGAGGACCAAGAACCGAACCTTGTGGCACCCCTGAAGTGACAGATGCAAATTCTGATGAATTATTATCGATTATGACCTTTTGATAACGATTTACCAAATAAAATTTGAAAAACTGTAAGGAGGTATCATCAAATCCAAAATATTTCAATTTAGCACACAGAAGCCGGTATTTAGTGCCGGTATCCCTCGAAACTCCAGAAGATGACGTGCCTTAGTAGCGACCCTGGGCACCAAGTACTCTGTAGGACAATTCTAATGCCATATTAGTACTTATTGACCCCTAAAACCCGTAAGTAATCCGTTTGCATCGATTTAATGTCGAAAACCATCGAAACTCCAGAAGATGACGTCTCTTGCCGTGACCTTGGACACCAGGTGATCCGGGGATCAGTTCTGATGGCGTAATCATATTCAGATACCCAAAAAACCCCCCAAATAATAAACTTTTTTCCTTAGTATACTGATTTTGACTTTATTTTTATATTTATGCAATTTTGGATGCATTTTATGCACTTTACAGTGCAATTATGCATTTCGACCCATTTTTGAATAGTAGACTTTTTTCCTGACGTCATCCTGAACATAATGAAAAAAACTGCAAGTCTCTATGTGCTGTATTTAAAAATTTATTTATTTTGTGCTAAATGCCCTGGTCTATTGCGACAAAGCGGGGACATATGAGATGAAATAACAATTACAGTTTAGTTATCTATATTTTATTGTATACATTCATATATTCTTGTACCAAAACGTATGTTATTTATTGCTAACTATAAAAATATTTGTAAAAAATAATAATTTAATAAAAAATAATAATAATTCCATGAATCAACGGTTCTTGTTGATGCGCAGCCTTTGATATTTGTTAATTTACCGCTCCCAAGAGCGAATTACCATGCACTCACGAATCATGCTGTTTACGAATCGATTTTCAACGCAGAAGACCCTACACACTATTCGTGCACTAACGTGCACCGACCGCGAATCGCGCATCGCGCATCACGAATCGCGAATCACTCAACGAACTAGCCGCTACACACTATGCGTGCACTGCCCACGAATCGCGAATCGTGCATAGTCTGTAGCCAGCTTTAGTTCACGAATAGTGTGTAGGGTCTTGTGCGTTAAAAATCGATTTGTAAACCACATGATTCGTGTGTGTACAGTAATTCGCTCTTGTGAGCGGTAAATTAACGAATATCAAAGGCTGTGCAACAACACAAACCGCCGATTCACCGAAATTCGCCGAAATGTACATAGTTAATGCGTCCATAACCTACGTTAATAATTTAAAACGACCACACGCCCAGATTTTGGCGGGAGAGTACCGTTTTTTACTGGAATGTCCCGCGTCCCACCGATTCTTAAAAATGTTCCGCTTTTTAAAAAATATCTATTTCTTATTTTAAAAGTACTGTAAAAATATATTATCTATTATTTATTAAGTATTATGGTGAATATAAAGAAATAAAAGGTACATAAAAAACGCATAAAATTTATGCAGAGTAAACTAAATTAGAGAATGTACCGAGTTTTACGAAGATCTTTTACTCTATGGTGTTTTATGGTACGGTGTGATAAATGCAATGCTGAATGTATGGTCTGATATGGTGCAAAAAAACGATATTACTAAACATCTAGCGACAAAGAGGCACAAAAGATTTTTTAATGACGCCGGTTCTTCGTTTAAAATAGAACAATTTTTTCGCAGTGCTAGCAAACACTGCTAGCATTAGCGAAAGGATTATTTGCACGACATAATAAAAGTTTTAGATTAATAGATTATATGTCGCAAATGATCAAAACTTTATATGACAAAAAATTTGGATATACAAGGACGAAAACCGAAGCAGTTATATTTTTTTCACCATATTCGTTTTCACGATAGGATGCCATATCGTGAAATGGGCCTTTTTACCATATATTCCGATGCTTCCAACCACAAAGATTAAAAAAATCTTCCGACAATTGTCAGACTTTTTTATCCAGAAACAGGAATTAAAATTAGAATATTAGATTTTGTTTCATTGCCGAATGAAAGTTGAAAAATAATTTTTGACTCAATAAGTACTATTTAAAAAAAAATAAATTGAACAATAAAATAATTGCTAACTGCCGGTAAAATTAACGCAAAGTTTGGTGGAAAGGCTAGAAGAGGCATCAATTATTGATAACGAATACTTTCCTTTAATTATTCGAAAACCCATCACTAAGTTGGAAGGACAAGGTCCCACCAAACTACTCGAAATATCTTGAAGAATGGACAGTTCAATTCAAATATATTAAAAATTTTCCCCATCTCATCTGGAGTCGTCCTCTTGCTCTCTTTCCTGTCCATGGTCTCCATTGTTGTATCGTGGTATTCCACCTATTGTCCGTTTGTCTCACGTTATGACCTGCGAAGCTCGATTTTAGCCTGGCTATATGTTGTCCTGCGTCTTTGACTTTTGTTTTATTTTTTACCCAGTTGTTTTTGCTTTTTGTCTGTTAATTTTACTCCTAACATTGCTCTCTCCATGGCTCTTTGTGTCTTCATTATTTTATCCATGTTTGCTTTGGTCAAGGTCCACGTTTGGCATGCGTATGTGAGAATTGGGGGTATGCGCTGGTCAAACACTCTTGCTTTTAAGTATTGCTGTATTTTTTATTCTTTAGGGCCCATTTTAATTTCCCAAATCCTGCCCAGGCTTATCTGGCCCTACTTTCTACCTCCGCTGTTTGGTTTTCCTTATTTATTTTTATTATCTGTCCCCAATATATATAATTATTAACCGCTACTATTGTGGCGTCATTTAGTATTACGTTTCTATTATCTTGTGTGTTTGTCATTGTTTTTGTGTTGGCAAAATTCATTTTTAGACCTATTTGTTCGGATTCATTTGCATATTTGCTTGCAATTCCATAGGATGGATAAAATTTATAATGAATTATGCCCCTAGGTAAAGTATGACATTACCATCACGTGGGATGTAAAGTGAGTTGTTTTGTCTCTACATGCAGACAGTTAGATGGCAACAATCAGTTGATGTTGAAACTAACTGATCTAACTGTCGTCATGTAGAGACAAAACAATTCACTGTATATCCCACGTGATGAGAATGTCATGCTTTGCCTAAGGGCATAGTTCCTTATAAAGTTATCCATCCTATGGAATTTCAAGCAAATATGCATTTATAACATAACTATATAACATTTAAAGGGTTCTCACCCTCGTATTTTTTTGGTGGCTCAGCTAGCATTCAACCTGTTTTTTTAACACTGATGATGATTTTTTAAGCAAATCGAAAACGTTGTGTGATGTAACCCTTAATGGTATTTTAGAAAAAAAAATTATACCTTTTACAAAGAATTTTTCAATAAAATTTTTGTGATTGATGGTATACAACCAGCTGCAGGAAAAATTCTTTCTTTTCCTTGTGGACTTCTGAATTTATCTAGTAGGAAAACATTTTTCGAAAAATAATCTTTTGATGAGGCGTCATAATGTTCCTTGTCAAAATATTTTGAGAATTTAAGAATTCGCGCTTTTAATTCCAAGAACAAATACAATAACAGAATGTGTTTTTCTAGTATCAATAAGTATGGACAACTTTAAAAATGCAGTTGAACATTAAAACTTTAAAATATATATTAACTGTACAATATAATTTTACCAATCCATGCGAAATATTTCACATTTTAATAAATGATTCGGATCTATTGCAAAGCATTCACTCGGATCAAAACTATGTTCGATAGTTTGATTGCCTATTTTTTATACAAAAAAGTCATCATTTTGTTTAAATAAAAAATTTAATTTGATTAAAAATCATTATGTTTAAATTATTATTTTTTACAAAAATTTTTTGTTACCGATTAATAACAAATACATTTTTATTAAATTACTATGAACTACAACAAATTGGACGAATAACGCATCGCGAATCGCGAATCGTGCATAGTGTGTATCGAGGGAATCTCGAATTACTACGAACTACGCATCGCGCATTACGAATCGCGAATCACGCATAATGTGTAGCCAGCTTAAGGCACGCATGTGAAAGTTTGCTGAATGAGCGATAGCGAGTTCTGCAATTCATATAAGTACCTTAAAAATGTACTTTTTAACACGCATATCATACAATATTTTTTCTACAAACGTAATTACAGGACATTATCTACAAAAACTTTTACTTGAACTTGACTGACATTCCATTTTTATATTTTTTTGACATTACATCAAAATTGTCTATACGGTCAATACGAACTGCAGTGCCTTAAAAATATTTTAAAGCACTACTGCCTTAAAGTAACATTTTTAACGCACGTATGGAGTGCTAAAAATTTCATTTTTAACACGGTTGTAGAAAAAAATACATTATTTATTATAATTTTTTAAAAAGGTACTTTTATTTTTACAATCTGACGACACTCAAACAATTTTACCTAAGGAAATAGGGCCTCAAGGGCTTTTTATATCTTAATATTATGTGTGCACCCCCAATATTTTACACCAGGCGCCGCCACTGTTTCTTAGTATGTTACCAAATTAAGTCACTTCTCTTTCCTTCATAGTGTTGACTATTTCTTTGTCTTTTTTCATCTTTCTTAATACTTCCATGTTTGTTACGTGTTGTATCCATGATATTTTCCACATATTTCGATAATAACGAGCGATCCACAATTATTGGGATCAAAGCTAGCCGTGCAAAAAATTACGTATGTCTTGTTTTAATCTGAATTTATATCATAATCATTGGTTTATCAATTAATTTTGATTAACATTATAAAACATAAAAATTCAGTCAAAACCTTTACACAGAACTTTAATCAAAAATAAAATGAATTAACAAAATTATTAGTAACAATAATAAATAAAATCAAACAAGATGCTGTATATATCCACCACCATCTCTACATAACCTAACTTTCCTTGTTAAGTTGACGTTTACTGCAAAGTTGACGTAAACTGGAAAGTATATCTGAATTAAGAATAGACATGCACTGTATAGCTATCTCTGTCGTTCAGAGCCACCTAGGTGACAATAATTTTGGATCACACGTTATCATATCTTAAAGCTAGCAAGTCTTTTTTCAGTTGCGTTCGTAATTTTCCAGGCTTCAACTCCATATAAAAGACATAATAAATACATAGCATCTCAATACTCTAGTTCTTATTTCTATTCCCAGTATTCAGTTGAATAATATTGTTTTCATATTATTGAAAACGCTTCTGACATTCTCTATTTCTCTATGCGTCATTTTATTTCGAGGCAGCAGCGCCAGCGGTCTCATTGTTCATTTAGTACACATCCCAGATTGTATCTGAGATTATTAATAGACCAGGGCGCATCTGTAAAAATATTAGTACATTTGGACGTTAAGAGGTGACTCAATTTTTTTGCAGAAATTGCTTGAAAATAACTCAAATAATAATATTTGAGTTACACTCCCACTCAAAAAGGTCCGGAACATTGTTTAAATAATCAAAATGTCAAAAAATGAAGGAAAAATTCGATTTTATCTTGGTTCTTTTTTTATTATAACTTTGAAGGTATTCACTTCCGAGAAAAGTTGCACTAAAATAAAAGTTGCGTAATTAAATTTCCTACAATATAGAATTAGTTGAAAATTTAAAAAATAGTCACCCTTGTTGCAAAATAGCAATAATTGCGAAAAAAAGATACAAAACAAGTATTCGCATTTTACGTTTTTCATTCAATCCAATTCAAATTTTGCAATCCAGCTTTCGCAAAAAAATTCATTTTTTCAAAATGTTGCAGGACTAAAAGTAAAGCAGATAGCAAGTTGAAATTTTTTTGCGTATAGAAGTGTACTGTACCTTTCATTTGCAATTTGCAAAACTAAAATCGATTAACTACCACGGCGTCAGGATTTTTTTTAAATAAACATTAATTATTGGTGCTACGCGCAGGACAGCGGATAGTTTGCTCTGATTGGCCATTCCAATGACCTTTGATAATGATTGATACATTTTAATTTTTATTACATTACGATATAAATAAATAAATTTGTTTATTGCAAAATAAAAACACATACTTTATCCTTTGAAATGACACTTTTTTTAGCAAAAACTTTCTTTGTTTATATTTTTTAAGTTAGAGAATAAAAGTTTATTATTTTTAAAAATATGCAATTGTTTAAACAATATTTCACAAACAATAATAAAATTAGTTTAATTTTTGTGGAATTAAATAACAACAAAATATGGAGTAAGAAAATAATATATTAGATAAAGATTGGAAGAAATTTTGGTGGAAATCAACTTGTGTGAATCGAACACCGCTGTCCTGCGCGTAGCACCAAAAATTATTGTTTATTTAAAAAATTTCCTGACGCCGTGGTAATTAATCGATTTTAATTTTGCAAATTGTAAATGAAAGGTACAGTACACTTCTATAAGCAAAAAAAATCAGCTTGCTATCTGCTTTATTTTCAGTTCTGCAACATTTAAAAAAAATGAATTTTTTTGCTAAAGCTGGATTGCAAAATTTACTTTGAAAAATCTATTAAACCGATCTCAATGAACTTTACAGTGTTCTTTTACTATATCATAAAGTTTTTCTGGGTACAATATGAAGATCCTAAAGTGCAACATAAATGGTTGGAAAACGTAAAATACAAATACTTGTTTTTGTATGGATTTTTTCGCAATTATTGCTATTTTTCAACAAGGGTGACCATTTTTTAAATTTTTAACTAATTGTATATTGTAGGAAATTTAATTTGCAATTTTTATGTGAGTAAAATTTTTCTCAGAAATGAATAGTTTTAAAGGTATAATCAAAAAACCAATAAAAAAATCGAATTTTTCCTTCATATTTTGACATTTTGATTATTTAAACAATGTTCCGGACCATTTTGAGTAAGAGGATAACTCAAATATTATTATTTGAGTCATTTTCAAGCAATTTCTGCAAAAAAATTTGAGTCACCTCTCAACGTCCATCTCAAAACAGATGCGCCCTGGACTATAACTAATGTTC
Organism: Diabrotica virgifera virgifera; assembly: GCF_917563875.1. Classification (NCBI taxonomy): domain Eukaryota; kingdom Metazoa; phylum Arthropoda; class Insecta; order Coleoptera; family Chrysomelidae; genus Diabrotica; species Diabrotica virgifera. The sequence goes on from NC_065444.1 coordinate 45,798,980, forward strand.
CGTTAATTGATATGCATTCATTGATGTCTTCTAGTGCCTCTTTAAACATTGAGACTATCAATGATAAAAGTCATAATTGGTAGCAACAAAAAAAGACAGTTTTATATTCCTTCTCTCCATTCCAATGGTTGTTTTCCTCTCCTTCTATTCCATAGAATATAGTTTAAGGTCTCTTTTCGCCATCGTTCATCTCCCATTCGAATTACATACCCATACCAAAAACGTTGTTTGGATTCTATTGTATCTACGGTATTTTAGATCCTTCCTTTTCTTTTTCTTATTTGTTCACTTGGGGTGTAATCAAGTCTCGATATCAGACACACTCTGCTTAGATAGTTCCTTTCTGCTACTTTCAGTTTTTAATGAGTTTAGTGTTTGTATTACAATTCGGCCTTGTTATATTTTCTGCTGAATGGCCTGTTTCGATGTTTCTTCTGTCGCTATCACTGTCCCTAAGTCCCTAGGTATCTAAAATCATTGCATTTTTTATATCTCTCATTGAGATATATGGGTCACTTTCTTCGTCCTTTATTTTAAGATATTCTGTTTTGTTAATGGTGATGTAATCGAGGGTGAGTCCTCGATTTGCATATTCTTCGGTTAAGTTTCGAATCATATAATCAATGTGTTCCTCAGTGTTTGCTATAATCACTTGATCGTTTGCGAATAAATTCTGTATATTCTGTACTTCTTTCCAAGTTCTATTCCCATCCATGTGCATTTTCTCCCCCAGTTTTTTAATCCTTTTAGTCCATTTTTTACATTGTTTGCATTTAAAAATTACAAAAAAAAACAAGAAAAAAGTTACAGCAGTACTAGTACTTGCTATGAGACAATATCATTTTTCCGCAAATCGCCAGGAAATTTTGACATTCCTGTCAAAATTTCTTGAAGAAAAAGTCAAGACTTCCTTACTGTAAGGAAATGTCATTTCCTTACTGTAAGGAAATGATATTTCCGTACAGTTGTTAGTGTTCTACATAAATGATAGAAAACACATTGCTATTAAAACCTTGTAAATTACCTTAATCATTAAATTTTCTTTATCTGGAGCTTCCTGGATAAATTTTTCAATTTCTTCCTTCGTTAAAATCTTAGATTTCTTTGCCCTATAACCTTGAGCTTGCCGTTTCAATAAAGAACGAAGTTTTGAGTATGTAGATATATCTACATTGTGTTTAAGTGCAAGGGTTGTCTTCAGCATTGAATAATTGGCCCATAATGTTGAAGATTTCATCTTTAAACAAAGGTCTAGGAAGTATGCCATTACAACATTTTCTGAGAAAGAACTCGTATTTTTACTCATGCGATAATCCATAAAACGTCTGTATGCATTTTCGTACTTTTCTCTTGATTTCTTTGGCAATAATTCTAATGAAGCAGTATTCACTGCCTCAACCAGCTCTGGAGGAGTCCCAGGAATGGAAATTTCATCATCACTTATCATTTTACTTTCGAGAACACCAGCAATTAAATTTATAAGCGTCAAGTTTGACAATTCAACCTCAATACGTTTCCATAGTAACCCAAGTAATTTTATTAGGAATTTCAAAGCACCATTTATTTGGGAATAAAATTATCGCGTTTTTTTTAAATCAATCAATATCTGTCGAATTTTAAACGATTTGCGGAAAAATAGTATGTTTACCTCGTAGGAAAAGCCATATTCCTGGACTCTGTGTTGCTAAGTCTCGGCTTGCGCCTCGACTTAGCAATCTTCACAGTCGTCCAGGAATGTTAAGCTTTTCCTACCCGGTAAACAATGTACTATTAATTATTATTTTTTATTTAATAAAGAATCTATGGTCCTATAACATTTGGTCTAAATTATATAACCCATAAAAGTTAATATTTAGACCTAATTTATTACATTCCAAAATATTCAATAATTCATAAAATCTCGCGATTATTTTTGACAAATATTTCGTTGATACGAACACAGAAACGAAACTCATAGCTGTAATTTTTTCTATTATATTCATAAATTCAAATAAATAAAAAATAAGCCATATACATGTGACCAATGTCAAATTTGAATGGCACTTGGTAGAGATCCACGCGATCTGATAATGTTGCTGCTACTAAAAGCTTTTCAGGGGTAGAAAGGTAATGTATTAAGAAACGGACTCTCGGCTGTAATGCAAATTCCAGGGAAATGATAGAAGATATTTTTAAAAGTTTGTAAAAAACATTTTCGTTAAACATTACTAATTATCTAAAATTAACGAAGGCGCGTCAAACAAAACGGGCCACCAAAAAATTTAGGAAATTTTTTATCTTTTTACAGTACACTCTTTCTATAACGAGAACTGAAATGGCGGACTTATTACCTCGTTATAAGCGGATCTCGTTATATCAGCACAACAATAATATTGTGTATACGCATACCACCACCACTGAAAAGTTTTGATGCCTCTTACGAGTTTATTAGGTGTCGATGGTCAACCTTAACAATAAAATTTGGCCATCGTAAATTGTAAATTTCCTACAATATTCAATATCGGTCGATAGATAAATTTTTTGCAATAAATTGATGAATTTATTGCAGCACTGGTCTCAATAAGCACACAGATGTTGGGCATTCCTATGTACAAGTAGGTATGGTATTTATTTATGGCCATCACCACACCAAAAAACAGGTAAAGAAACATATTCTTCGATTTAATTTTTCCTCGTTATAAGAAAATATGCCTCGTTATAGAGGTGTTATAATTTAATAGGAATTTCATGGGACATCCAGTGTACCTCGTTATAAGCGAAACCTCGTAATACCCGTGTTTGTTATAGAGAGTCTACTATATATACACTAAGCAGCAAAATTAACGCACCACCTCAAAATGGGCACATTTTTGATGTCTCGAATTTCCTAAACCTGTGGTCCGATTTTAGTGATTTTTTTAGTATGTTACAGCATTATTCTTTAGGAATATTGATGCAGCAATAATGTTGCTGGACAGGAAATGTCATTGTATACCGGGTGTAACAATCATACTGTGTTTTGTCATCAAAGTTCGGAACACCCTGTGGAATATTTAAAAAATATTCCCAAAATATAGCATTTAAAAAATATTGAAATTAAAACTACATTGTAGCCTTAGGCTTTCTTAACATTCTGTTTTCTTATTCATTTATTTATGTTGGATAATAAAAAGGTTAGGTACGTTAACAAATAGTCACGTTTTTTACCAATAAATCCTCATTTTCTGCTTAGTTTAATAAACAAAGCTAAAATAGACTATGATATATTAGCAGTTTGATAGATGCCAAATTGTTAACAGCCAAAAAGTGTCTGGTTTGTTGACTGTTTGTTGAGTGTTGACTGGGCTTACATAGCGAAGGACTTAGCTGTCATACTATGCAGTGCCGGCGCTAGGGTATACGGAGCCCGCCTGCAAAACTAGCACATGCGCCCCCCCCCCCCACCCCACACACATACACACACAGATACTCATACAAATCCAGCCTCGGGAACATTATGTGTGTTCAAATGGAACAATGAGACCCACATGTCCGAAGATCAAACCGGTCACACTGCGTAACCTGACTCCGTATCTATCTGACCCCAAGCTGTACCACCACCCCTACCCATCGAAGTACATAACGAATAAGGAGGCTTTGTACTGAACGTTACCTTGGATGCCCTGGGTAATGGAACATCCTCTGTATTACTTTTTGTCGTTAAACCACCTGATTTTAGGGGTAGCTAGAAGAGCTTTTCTCCCTATTAATGACTTGATTATGGGCCTTGTGTCCTAAAAATATGTGTTCTGGGCAGCGAGGCACCGACTAAATCGGTGTCCCGCTATCCGCAAATGTCCCCGGTAAATAAAGTTCGGTTACAGTTTTATTGGACCCATCATCTGACAAAACAACTTCACTTTAACTTTTTTAAGAAATTGGTTAAGAGAACTAAGATTGTTTTTTTGTGTCATTTCTTCTTTTTCGGCTTTTAAATTGATAAAATGTTGAGTACTTAACAGATATAATTTTATATTAATTGAACGCTAGATTCTTTAACTGCAGAGTACAACTGACAAACTATTCTGTATTATAATCACATGAAATACATAATAAAAGAGCTCTAAACTAAATTTTATGTAAAATGTTTATTTTAAATACCGGGTGTCCTCTTATATTTTCCCCCATTTTAACTGCTCATAACGTCTAAACGGCTCAAGATAGAAATATACGGTTTTCGTTGAAATGTTTTATTTTAGTAAAAGTTTTGTCAGAATGGATTGAGTTTTTTATGTCGCTTTCAATTACGAAAAAAATATGGCGGATTTCTGCCAAAAATTTTGTTTACTTTTTTTATTGGAACACCCAGTATATTTTTTTGTAAATTTAAAGAACGGTCATTCACCTATCCAGCGATATAAAGTTTTTTAAAATCGGTTGTCAAATGACTGAGTAATTAATTTTTAAATTGAGAGGTGCAACGTGGATATCACATATCTAAATAACATAACTAAACAAATTGATGATATTATATTATGTTATGTGAGTTCCACATTACATCTCTCATTTTAAAAAGTGAATGCTCAGTCATTCACAACCGATTTTAAAAAACGTTATATCGCTGGATTGGTAAATGACTGTTCTTTCAATTTACAAAATAATATACTGGGTGTTTCAATAAAAAAAGTCAACGTTTTTTTTTCAAAAATCCTCCATTTTTTATTTAAAAGCGATATAAAAAATTCAATTCATTCAAACAAAACTTTTTTTTACTAAAATAAAATTTCTATCTTGAGTCGTTTAGAAGTTATAGGCAGTTAAAATGGGAGAAAATATAAGTGGACACCCGGTATGTGGGATTTTATGGGATTAATACATAACTTGATACCTATTAATAGGTATATAATACTTAAATTAGACAGGCGCAGGCGGCAAGAAAGCAGTATCACAATCTTGTTTATTCTACTAGAAATCATTCATTTCCTCTCATAACTGCTGATACAAAACTAACAACTTGCAAGGAATTTAAAGAATATAAACAAAGCATTCTCATTTAAGAGCAAAGTTGTTTAGTTGAAATATGATATCTTTGATCAATAAATTATATTACTACATGGTAAGAATTCTACGCGGCATTGCATATTTTTATATATTATGTGATATTCAAAACTAACAAACAAACACAGATTAGGGTATTATTTAAAACGAAAAACGATTATGGTATTAAAAACGATTAGGGTAATTAAGGTAAAATTAATTTTTCTATTTTAGTATTTTACATAATACCAGCAGAAAAAAAGCTCATTCTGGCGCCCCCCAAACAGGGGCGCCCGCCTGCAATGCATCCCTTGCAAGCCCGTTATCGCCGGCCCTGATACTATGGATAGGAGGTTTTTTGCATTATAAAAGTACATAGGTATCTCTTTTGCTTGAACCCACTCATCACGGGTCAAATTCCTTGTAGCACGTTCCATTTCCACCAAACAAGAAAAAAAATTACGCACTTAATTGAAACTTTAAATAATAAATCTACTAATTTTCACAGCAAACCAGACACTTTTTAAAACAATTTGACATCTATCAAATTGTTAATCTCTCATAGCCAACTTTAGGCTTGTTTATTAAACTAAGCAGAAAATGTGCATTTATTGATGAAAAACATGGCCGAATGAATCAAAAAGTAAAATGTTAAGAAAGCCTAACACTACAATTAAGTTTTAATTTCAACATTTTATACAAGCTAGAATATTCCACAGGGTGTTGCGAACTTTGAGGAAAAAACACATTATAATTGTTACACCTGGTATACAATGACATTTACCTATCAAGCAAGACTATTGCTACATCGATATTCTTAAAGAATAAAGGTATAACATTCTTAAAAATTCACTCAAATCGGATAACAGGTTTAGGAAATTCGAGAGATCAAAAATGTCCCATTTTTAAGGTGGTGCGTTAATTTCGCTGCTCAGTGTATTTCTCAATAGTCCAGAAAGCCATTGCGCATCCGCTAGGAAAAATATTCTAATTCAGATTTTTTGCACAATCTTACTCAAAAAGGACCCCTTTTAACAAATTTGCATGTTACCAGGACCAAAAGTTGGTCAAACATTTTTTAAACGTTTTTTTTTTGTTTTTTTCCTAAAATTATTTTTTTTGCATAAAACAAAATTTTTTTAGGTTTTTTGGACCATTCCAAACAGAAAAGGTCTTTAGTGACTTTTCTCTAAAATAGATAGTTTTTGACATATAAGTGATTAAAAATTGAAAAATTGCGAAATCGGCCATTTTTAACCCTCAAAAACTATGTGAAAAACTGAAAATTTGAATGTTGCCAAGGTAGATAGATATTCTTTAAACATCGATTGATGAAATCCCGAAGAGTTTTTTGCAATACAATATTCAAAACTCCTTTGTTTTTTAATTGCTAATCAAGCGTGCGCGACACTATTTTCCACCGTTGCATGTGTATGCAGTATGGTGCAAATGAAAGGAATAAATACGTTATTTCGTAAACCGGCGACTTTAAGGAAAAATCCCAAAACATGTCGATTTTTATTTTTAAGTTATGATATTGTGACATATATGGTATACTAGTGACGTCATCCATCTGGGCGTGATGACGTAATCGATAATTTTTTTAAATGAGAATAGGGGTCGTGTGCTATCTCATTTGAAACGTTCTTCAATGCTCTATTCAGTAATATAAACATTTACATAAATATTTATACAGGGTGTCCAATAATTTAATTTTTTTTGTCAATTTGCCAAATGATTTAATTTAATAAAAATTTTTTGGACACCCTTTATAAATAATTATGTACATGTTTATATTACTGAATAGAGAATTGAAGAACCTTTCAAATGAGCTACCACACGACCCCTATTCTCATTTAACTCATTTCACGCCCAGACGGATGACGTCACTAGTATACCATATATGCCACAATATCATAACTTAAAAATAAAAACCGACTTGTTTCGGGATTTTTCCTTAAAGTCGCCGGTTTACGAAATAACGAATTTATTCTTTTTATTTGCACCATACTGTCGGTGGAAAATAGTGTCGCGCACACTTGATTAGCAATTAAAAAACAAAGGAGTTTTGAATATTGTATTGCAAAAAACTCTTCGGGAGTTCATCAATCGATGTTTAAAGAATATCTACCTACCTTGGCAACATTCAAATTTTTAGTTTTTCACATAGTTTTTGAGTGTTAAAAATGGCCGATTTCGCAATTTTTCAATTTTAATCGCTTATATGTCAAAAACTATTAACTTTAGAGAAAAGTCACTAAAGACCTTTTCTGTTTGGAATGATCCAAAAAATCTAAAAAGTTTTGTTTCATGCAAAAATAATAATTTTAGGAAAAAACAAAAAAAAAAACGTTTAAAAAATTTTTGACCAACTTTTGGTCCTGGCAACATGAAAATTTGTTAAAAGGGGTCCTTTTTGAGTAAGATTGTGCAAAAAATCCGAATTATAATATTTTTCCTAGCGGATGCGCAGTGGCTCTCTGGACTACAATTTTTTTTAATTTGGGTTATGTTAATTAAATTAAATGAATTATAACGTATATATACTGAGAACCTAGATTGATCCTATAAAAAGAATAAAAAAATTCGCAAAACCTATAAAAATTCTCAGAATTCATTTTCATCAAATATTTACGAATCAAAAGAGCCTCGCGAAGTTGACAGTTTTAAGAACTGTGTAAACTATTGTAGTGATCTAAAGAGTGTGTAACTTGGTTATAAAAATCGGTGGGGTAATAAATTTAGTATGTAGAAACCTCTCAGTGACTTCTATTCACCATTCAAGTATTTCCGTTTCCTAATGAAACAACCTGTATAATAAATAACTATTTTTAACTGTTTAAACATATTACTCGGTTTTTTTATTAAGAATATTATTAAAAGTAGTACTTTGAAGTACATTAACATATATTTTAACGCTTGATTTTTTTGTTTTCCCATAATATGGTCCGACTAACTTTCATTTCGGCTTCATTTTTAACACTCCGGACAATTCTGTCTAAATAACCGACTACTCACGATACTGCCGCGTCGTTAAATTTTGTGGAATTCGACTAATTGACAAAAATTTTGATCGTGTGTGACCGTGCATCCAACAAAATCGTTACAATTTTACCACAGAGAAACTGATTTCTATGCTGCGGCACTGCAGAATTGATATCATCGACGATTTTGTCGAACGACACCGCAGTATCGTGAGTGGCCGGCTTAAGGGGGGGGGGTATAGTTAATTCTACGTTTTTTTGCATAATTTTAAAACGTTTTCCCTTGAAATTGATAGGGTTAAATTAAATGGGTAAAAGGATATCTTAAAGAAAAACACTTGAAGATTATTCAGTTAAATTTTTATTGAAAAATATTAAAAATGAAGCAGTGTCGTCATTTTTAAGTAAATGATCCAAAAAGAAGATGATTTGCGGTGTACACCATATCTTCGAACAGACTCATTTGAAACATATAAACCAAAAATACTATTTTAGTTTAAGAGTTTTTTGAAGTAGTGACGTCGACTTTTTATGATTATATTGATTTTTTATTGATTATAAGTGAAAAAATCGAAAAAAAACAAAAAAAAGTGTGTTCGGTAAAGAGAAAAATGGTAATATAAACAAAAAAATATTAAAATAAGCAAAAACTCGACGTCATTACCTAGTAAAATATCTAAAAAAAAGTGTGCAAAATTTCAGAAAGATCGGTGCATTACTTTTTGAGTTATGATGTACACCGCCTCAAAAAAACACGTTTTTCAGAAAACGCGTTTAAAAAAATGTAGTTAGTGTCAATATAACACTAAAAAAATGTTTGTATATATCCATATCTCCGTCAATTTTGCTCGGATTAACTTTTTAATTAGGAAATTTTAATGGTATACTCTTGAAAATATTTACAATCAAATAAGCCAATAAAAAAATCGAAAAAAATAATCAAAAATACTATACCTCCCCCCCTTAAGTTTAATCTGATCCCTACTTTTTAGCTGATCTTTTTAGAATAACTTTGTTTTTTGTTCAAATTCGTTTAAAATTAGGTACTTTTGGTTTGTCTTCGACTATTCATTATCTGTATTACAATTTTTTACTGGTACTAGGTACGTGGTATTCCTCTCCACTAAACACTTTGTTTTTTTTTGGCCATTCCAGCTCATACTATTGTAAATTCTTTAACAATATTGCAATAATAACGTTTGGTACTATTCCTACTATGGTACCAATTTTTAAAAAATATGATCATCCAAATATGATACATTATCTTTTTATTATGTTTATAAAAAAAGTTAAGGTTTTAATCTAATAGCACATAAAATGGTATTTAAAATACCATTTTATATCCTACCAGATCAAGAACAATGGAAAATCTTCTCTGGTTACACCATCCGAGGTTTCTAAAAATGCAAGCCATACAGATTCTGAGACTATAGAAAGATGAAGAAATTTTACAATTTATAATTCACAGATTTATAATTTATAAATCTGCTCAGGAGATAAATTTCCAGGGAGAATGGTTCCCTTCGTACTCCAAATAGAGTAAATATATAAATTAAAAATGATAACCATTTTTAATTTCGCTGCAACCCGAAATAGGCTAGCAAATGAAGCATTTTGGGGCGCATTTTTTCGTCCAGCATGTATTTACTTGAAATTTTCACAGAAGGTAGGGAATAGTCCAAGGATCATTTTCTATATCATGCCGCTGTACGCTAAAACCTTGGGGTGGTTGCCACTCCATCTTAGGGGTGGGAATTTTTTATTACATTTTAACCATGTAAATCGATGGAGAAAATTTTTCTAAGAAAAAAATGTTTTCTACATTTTCTTTGTAAAACTTTGTAAAACTAATTGAGTTATTCGCGGTTGAAAGTAACAGTTTTTCGACGAAAAAATCCACCTTTTTGAGGGTTTTTTTTAAGTATTACTCGAAAAATATGCATTTAATCAAAAAACTGTACAAACTTAAATTGTATCTTTTAGTAACACAAACTAAATTCATTATCTATAATAGTTTTGCGACCAATACGAACCGAGATACGACATGTTAAAGGTGAGCTTTTTTCGTTAAATCCTTAATTTGAAATATTCAAAGCCAAATAACGGGAAAACTTTGCATTTTTTGAGGAAAATGTAGATAATCTTTTTACAAGCATATAATTAGAGGTTTCAAAAAATAATAATAAAAGTTTCTAGCAGAAAAATTGAGCAACATATCAAAAAAAGATCGGTATAGTCGATTCGCTTATCTGAGATACAACTCTCTACACTATAATCAAAATAAATATGCACTATAAATAAACAAGAACGAGAAGCACTCCCAAATCATGATTTGGGAGTGCTCCTCGAATATTCAACGTGTCTTTGCTTGTTTATTTCTATCTAGTGCATTCTTATTGTGATTGTAGTGTAGACAGTTGTGTCTCAGATTAGCCAATCGACTATACCTGCTTTTCTCTACGGAAAAATCAGTGAAAACAACCCCCTAACTACCCTCCTAATTAAAAATTGGTCTTCACCTTTATGTAATTTCATTTATATTTGCATTATAAATACACCCAATAAGCTTGACCTATTGAAAAGGCCTAATTTTTAAGAAAAATAGATTTTTTGCATTTTCGTATTTTTCACCTTATTCTTCAAAATATCTCCGAAAATATTAGAGATATGAAAAAATGATACACTACTGAATTGTAGCTTTTTTAATAGCTAAAATTTTTTGTGCATAGATTATCATTGCAGTGAACAGTTAGCAAGTTAAAGCTGTTTAAAACCTCTATTTACGAGAAAATACTCCCTTATTCGAGCCCTTTAAACTCACCCCAATTAAAAACTAAGAGATCTGATGGAATTTAATTTACATAGTCTTATAGCTCTTAAAAAATCCTACAAAATCATTTTTGAAAAAATGTTTATCACCAAAAATTAAGGAGCTCTGTTTATAAAACGAATTTTTGTTTTCAAAAAATTTTAATAGTCCGCTTATTCATTTCCAATGTATACAGTCGGAAAAATGAAAGAATACCCATGAATGATCACATCAATAACATATTTTTGTATTTGCTGTTTTTTTTTTCATAAATAACAAACGAGAGATATAAATTATTAATAATCTGAATAATATGTGATTGATGTGATCGTTCACGGGTATTCTTTAATTTTTCCGACTGTATAATACCACAGAACCGGTTCGTATACTGGAAGATGACTAAAAAACTATTTGTATTTGTATTTGTATTTGTACATATTTGTAAATTCGTATTTTTGTATAAATAAATGTGTTTGTAATTTTTAATTCTACTTTTTTTTCTGTAATGTTATTAAGGGTGGTTTTTAAGAGTTGAAATATTATGATATTATATCCTTTAGCATAAAACAAATATTATTTAACCAATCAAAACCAAATTTTACCCTTATTAAAGTTTACAATATTTTTATATAATTTTTGACAATAATGGGTAGTTTACACCCCTAAAACTAATCAACGCCCTTGAGCATGATATAGAATATGAAGTACAGGGTGAGATGATCCTAATCCCATTTTTTTATGTAAAGTCCAAAGGCCATAAACAAAGGAAAAAAAATCGATGCAAGCCGAAATTATTCTTTTAGAATAAGTCAATTTTTTATATAATATAGCTCCAACAAGGGTGGTTGTAAGCGTTGAAATATTATATTCTATCTTCAAACATAAAACAATCATTATGTAACTAATAAGAACCAAATGTTGACAATATTAAAGTTTAAAATGTTATTTTATAATTTTTTATTAGGGCTGGTTTTTACCCTTAAAAAACCGAAAGCGTACAACGGCTCAATATAGAAAATGAGCTAGAGGGTGAAATGAGCCTAATCCCAAATTTTTGTACAAATCGATGCTGGACGAAAAAATTGCGAGGTTTTGCCATTTTTTCAGTTTCATTTCCTCGACTAAACTGCAGGCGTATCTTATTCTAGTTCAATCAGAGAGTACGCCAAGCATCTCTAACGGTTTCGGGTTTTTTTAGCCCCTCATCAGGAGATACATATGCTTTTCTCTCTGAATGAACCAAGATAACACTCCACGGATTGCAACGAACGAAATGGCAGGGACGCACTAGCGTCAAAGGGCAAAGGTACGGTTTTCATTGTTTTTAATCTGGTAGGATATAAAATGGTATGTTAAATATCATTTTATGTGCTATTAGATTAAAAACTTAAACTTTCTTCTATCAGATCTCGCTAGGGATTCCTGCCATTTCGTTCGTTGCAATCCGTGACTGTACGCGGAGCGGAGTGTTATCCTGGTCCATTTAGAGAGAAGAGCATATATGTCTTCTGATGAGGACTAAGAAGCTCCGAAACCGGTAGAGATGCTTGCTGTACTCTCTGATTGAACTAAAATATAATACAACTGCATTTTCGGGTTGCAACAAAATTGAAAATGTTTATTCAAATTATAATTATTGTTTTAGTTAAATCCTTGCCCAAAATCAACCACATTTATATTAATACTTATATTTTACATGTTGGTATGTAATATTGTAAATACTTATATCAAATTTAGAAGAACAAAACAAATATTTCTTACCACAAATATTTCATAATATCATTCAAAACAAATTGATAGGGTTTAACGGATTATTAGATTAGATAAACAGGATTACCAGTGGCAAAATTATATGAACTAAGGCTTAATATCACTGTGATAAATGTCAAATCTTCTTTTCCTATGCAGTAATAAGCGATTATTAGATTTCAGATAATGATTTGATTATTTTAATACTTAACATTCTAATGAGGATGGTCTGTATTTTTCTATATCTAATTCGGAAAGAAACGTAAACAAATACGTCAGCAACAGAGTTAGATATACTGATTTGGAATGTAATACCTATTGATGTAGCTCCTTCAAAGTAAGCTGTAGCTTTATAAAAATAATAAAAAATTAAATCTAGCTATCTATAAAAAATAAGTGAATGATTGGGAAAATAAAAGTATTTTTGAAGTAAAAAATCCACGACGAACATAAAATTCCTGACCATAAATCACAAAAAAATACTGGATCCTTTGTAAAAGGTATATTTAAAAAAACCCTAATATAGACAAGGCGATTGGCGGGGTTGGAAAAAATATTCCCATGAGATTTTTTTGCATAATCACATTTGTAATATACCCCAGAATAAGGTTCAAGAAGTCGCCCACGAGAAAAGTGGTTCAAATTTTTTTTATTGCAAAAATTATTATTTTTGGTCTGGACAAATTTTATTTAGCTTTTTTAGACCATTTTGGACAAAAAAGGTCTCTTGTAATTTTTCTCTAAAGTTGATGGTTTTCGAGTTATAAGCAATTTAAAATTTGAAAAATGCAAAATTTTTAAGACTTAATAACTCGGTTAAAAATTATTATTATGAAAGTCAGAAAGTGACTAAATCAAAGTTTAAAGCCCCCCCCTACAGGATCCTGAAAAAATTTGTGTCATTAATTTATTACTAAGCTGTTATTTTTAATTATTAACAATAACCGTAAGAGCGTATTGACGCGGCTGTAAATGTGAGTGCGAGTAAGATGCCCCATTGGACTGCCGGAGTGGCATCTCTCTCGCACTCACCATAGACGGCCGCCTAATACCTACAGGCGCTCATTATTATTACTTAAAAATAACAGCTTAATAATAAAATTATGACAAAAATTTCTTCAGAATCTTGTAGAGGGGGCTTTAAATTTTGATTAAGTCACTTTCTGACTTTCATAATAATAACTTTTAACCAATTTATTAAGCCTTGAAAATCTCCATTTTCCGTTTTTTTTTTCAATTTTAAATTGTTTATAACTCGAAAACGATCAACTTTAGAGAAAAATTACAAGAGACTTTTTTGTCCAGAATGGCCCAAAAAACCTAAAACAAAAATTTGTATGTGCCAAGAATATTGATTTTTGCAATTTTTTAAAAAAAAATTGTTAGAAAAAATTGGACCACTTTTCACGTGAGCGACTTCTTGAACCTGATTCTGGGATGTCTCACGAATGTGATTGTACAAAAAAATCTCATGGGAATATTTTTTCTAACAAACCCGCCGTTTTCGCCTTGTCTATATAAGGGTTACATCACATTAACAAATCGTTTTCGGATTATAAAATAATCCATTATCAGTGTTAAAAGCCCTAAAATAATAACTATAACCTAACTACTAAAGGAAAATGTAAAAAGTTGACTGAGGTTAAGCATTGCCAGAGGTCATACTTTTACAATAGCTTGCATGGCGTGGCGTAAGCCACCAAAGTGTCATGGTTAAAAACCCATGCATGCTAATGTAAGTATGACCTCTGGCAATCCGCCATCCGCAATCAATCCGCCAATTAACAAGCAGAATTGCTTATTAAGAGGAAGAAGACGATCTCTGTTTTATTACATTATGTAAATGTCGACAACAATCGTTCTCCCGGTGTTGGCATACGAAGCAGAAGCACGACCATAACAAAGGTCTCGGCTACCAATCTGAGAGTCACACAGACAAGAATAGAGCGGTTCATGTTATGATATTAGGAGTAACTCTGCGAGACAAAATAAAAACGAAGAGATCTACGTCATCGAAAGGATAGCCAGACTAAAATGGAAATGGACACGATACATAGGTACAATGACAGATGGCCCATGGACAAAGAGGCTATTGAAGTCCAAGGGAAGACAAGATAAGCGTCGGAGAACCACCTACACGACGGACTGATGATTTAAGAAAGATAAATAAAAACTGGATGAGGGCGTCGCAAATAGACGCGATTGAAAACATGAGCAAGAAGCCTATGTTCATCAGTGGACTTTTGACGCTGAATGATGATGATCGACAATAATACCTTAAAATTTGCTAAAATGATAGTCTTTGTTTTTTGCAAGCTAATTAAAAATTCGTCCCTTATACGACCACTACTCCTCTCATTAGAACATCAAGGAGTATTGACCTTGACAATTTAGGTTACAGCTGCACGTCCACATCTAACATACACATATCGACCCGTTTTGATCCAAACGTTGTCAGTCTTACACTAACACATACACTAATAAATAGAAGTCTTTTAATAAATATAAATAAAAATAAAAATCTTTTAATAAATAGAAATAAAAATCTTTAAAACCATCACATTTTAAAAAATTGTATATATGAGATTCACTTTAGTCTACTTCACAAACAAAAATAACAGGCACAGATTTGATGGTTGTCTTTCATGAAATATCTCTTCACCCTCAAGAATTCCCAAACTTCATAAACTTGTTTATCTTTGCAATATTCTCCGTCTATTCCACCATATCCCGTTAGCATAACTTAAGCAGAAATATCATGTTAATGAATACCGAGGTAATAGCTCCTTGTAACCGAATGTAAGTACGACACGATATCATTGCATGATTATAGACGGCATACATCTGCATGTGTTTGTGAGCTTGGGGACGTTTGTTACAGCCCCCGAGTTTACATGCATATGTATTTGTCTGCTATCTTAACTACTTTTATGTATGTTGTTCAATATTTAAGTATTTTCTATGGGAAATAAGTCACAATTTTACTAAAAAATAAATTCATTTTCCCATAGAAAATACTTAATTATTTTTTAGTAAAATTGTGGCTTATTTCTCATAGAAAATATTTAATTATAAAAATGCCACAAGGAAATAGCTTTAGAACAACATTGTTCAATATTGGCTTGATCTTATGGATCTTTAGCATCTTTTACAACCAGACATTGTTCTAACTCTGGTTTTTATTTGAAGCATTTAGTGACTTGTAACCGTTGACCTGAAGATGCTCTGCATACTCTAGAGAGCGAAACCGGTCGTCGGAAGTTACAATAAATGATTGAGAGTACGTCTGTCTTTTACTTCTTTCAAAATGAACTCTCACGTGCAACCCATTCAACATTTAATTAAAAATTGTTTTAAGTTTTTTTACTAGTGAGATATCAATGGGGTGCGAGCAATTCTTTTTCCAACCTGGCTTTTACAAAGTATGTCCTGTCGCTCGACCAGTCAACTTTGCATGTCAGTTGAATAGGACCGAACAGACTTTCGACGTTTCAGCAGCGTGCACGCAACGCAACTCGCCTGGTTAAGTTAGTTGACCGGTGATGGTAACAGCAACGGCAACCCGCAACCCACACGTCCCAGAACTACTGTCACACGATTTTTTATTCAGTGATACCGTCAATTCTGATATAGTCCATGTTGTGGGGCTGTTCCCGTATCAAAAAAATTTCTAATTCATTTTTGCAGATTCCTATTCAAAAATGTCCCCTTTAAACAAATCAAAAGGGGGACTTTGAACAATTTTTTAAAACAAATTCATAAGAAAAGGTTTTTTGCCCCAGAAAATATTTTTTCGGGTCTTTCTAATCAAAAAACGTCTCCCGTCATTTTTCTTCAAAGTTGATAGTTCTTGAGTTATGTTATAAGCAATTGAAAATTTGAAAAATGCGAAATTACGCATTTTCGAGACTTGAAAACTCTTATGTAAATTATTATTTTTGAGGTTCTCAAGTATGTAAATTGAAGTTTAGACATTTATCATTTAGCTTTAAGATTTTGAAGTTTTAGTTTTAAGATTCATCATATATATTTAAACTTAATCTAGCTGATAGTCCACAATGTATTTGTGGTCATTTGGGTAACCTATAAAACACAAAATTTTGACCTGTTCTCTTATTTCTAATAACGTTAATATGTTTTTAAATGCACTGTATTCTTTGACTGAATGAATTTTGCCAAAACAAAAACAATGACAAACACACAAGACAATAGAAACGTAATACTAAACGACACCACAATAGAAGCGGTTAATGATTACATATATTTGGGACAGATTATAAAAATAAATAAGGAAAACCAAACAGCGGAGGTAAAAAGAAGGGTCAGATTAGCCTGGGCAGGATTTGGAAAATTAAAATGGGTCCTAAAGAATAAAAAAATACAACAATACTTAAAAACAAGACTGTTTGACCAGTGCATACTCCCAATTCTCACATACGCATGCCAAACATGGACCTTGACCAAGGCAAACATGGATAAAATAATAAAGACACAAAGAGCCATGGAGAGAGCAATGTTAGGAGTAAAATTGACAGACAAAAAGTAAAACAACTGGGTCAGAAATAGAACAAAAGTCAAAGACGCAGGCCAACATATAACCAGGCTAAAATGGAGCTTCGCAGGTCATAACGCTAGACAAATGGACAATAGGTAGAATAGCACGATACAACAATGGAGACCATGGACAGGAAAGAGAGCAAGAGGACGACCCCAGATGAGATGGGGAGACGACATTAAAAAGATAGGAGGAACGCACTGGAAACAGAAAGCACTAAACAGAAGCGAATGGAGGAAACTGGGGGAAGCCTATGTTCAGAATTGGACGAATTAAAGGGCAAAAGAAGAAGAAGAAGTATCCTTTGACTAAAGTCTACCATCCCATTAATTTAAACTATTTATTAACATTAGAAAACAATGAGTTGGTATACCGACTATTGTATAAACATATTTTAGATATTAAACTTGTAATTGTAATTGTAAAATATAGAGTAAGTATTTCTTGTAGGTAAATTGTTATACTTATAATGAAAGAAAAAAAATATAATAAAAAAAATAAAAAAAGGAAACACTATAAAAAAATATATACAAAAAAATATAAAAAAAATAATAGAAAAAAAAATATCCAATAATTAAAAAAATATGTATAATAAAAAAAATATTTAGATAAAAATGAATGTCGAACTTGGAGAGTCCATAGTAAAAGGCTTTCGAATTAAGTAGAGGGCTAAAGAAGAATGTTGGAGTTTTTGCTGTGAACTCTGAGAACATCATTTAGAAAAAAAAATTTAAAAAAATATATAAAAAATTATTAAAAAAAAATACAAAAATAATTATTTATTACTAAAATTGTTCAGAGATTTATATTAGTAAAAAAAATAAAAACAAAATCAATGGGAAAATCCCAGTAGCTGGCTGTATGGTACCATAATTAAAAAATCACACAGAAGTAAAAACTTCGTTTGTACAATGGTATAAAAAAGTTTATTAAAAACCATTAAAAGTCATCCAAAAGGATTCGCAAAACGTTTTCGATCTAGATCAGATCATCTTCAGTGGCTAGTATTAATATTATTATTAGTTCTAGGATAAGATACGAAAAAATGACTAATAAAATTAAAAATAGTAAAATTGGCGAATGGATTTATTCAACAACAACAAGATTCTGAAAAGTACTCAAGGCTTATTTCAATTTAGACTGCTGTTTTTATTTGTTAATTAGGTGCGTCCACTCAACTTTTAGGTCCCGTTCACATGACAAGCGCTTAACGCGCGGTTTGACAATGCACGATTACAACTACATTATATTTTATATATTATATTTTACATATTATATTTTATCTGGGTCGTTCACATGTGAACGCGCGTTGCGCTTGTCATGTGAAAGTGGTCTTAAGTCGCAGCGGCGCGGATATTTGTTGTATTTGATTAACACATCCCAAGTAGCACCGAACGGGTCTTTTAAGGATGATTTAAATCTGTAGAATAAAACTAAAATTAAAACCAATTGGTTTTTAACTAAACCTTAAGGTTGCAATAAAACCGCTTTTAGCATAAAATGGCCCACACTGAAAGAGGTCAATAAAACCAAAAATAAAAACCTTTTTAAAACTTTGTTTTCTTAATCAACTGGTTTTAAAGCTGCTGTAAGTGCAGGCTGTTTTATAGCAAACTTAAAAATGTTTCTTAAATGGAGACTTTTAAAGACAATTTTCTATATTAAATTATTCTTTAAACCCATATACTTCATATAGGCCAACAAATTGTTACAAGTGTTATAATAGGTAGATACATATTTGTAACCATAAAAAAATAAAAAGTACTTGGTTATTTCGGGCTGTCAAGGTAGAAAAACACTTTCTCACACAACTTTATAGATAATGTTAACAAAAATAAGTCTAAATAACTCACACGCCCTAAAATTTCTGACTTTTAGCGATTAAAAAATAATACTAATAAAACAATAATTTAATTCCGAAAAATCTTAATTTGAAAGAAAAATAATTTTTTCTACAACCGTGCTAAAAATTCAATTTTTAGCACTCCATACGAGCGTTAAAAATGCTACTTTAAGGCACTAGTGCTTTAAAAAAAAATTATGGCACTGCAATTCGTATTGACCGTATAGACAATTTTGATGTAATGTCAAAAAAATATAAAAATGGAATATCAGTCAAGTTCAAGTAAAAGTTTTTGTAGATCCTATTGTCCTGTAATTACGTTTGTAGAAAAAATATTGTATGATATGAGTGTTAAAAAGTACATTTTTAAGGCACTCATGAGAATTGCAGAACTCGCTATCGCTCATTCTGCAAACTTTCACATGCGTGCCTTAAACGTGTACTTTTAACACTTACATCATAAATAACTATTAACTACAATTTTAATATTTTAATGTTAAAATAAATTGAATTTATGTCTTTAAGTCGCTTATTTATAATTTTTATGTAATCCTTCTATTGTAATCTATCATGGCTTTCAGCATCTCCAGAAAGCAATATGGCCCAAAACCAAATAAAACTATTTAGTCTATCGACAGAGAATTGTTAAGATCAAATGGTTTTATTTTATACCTTTCCAAGACCATACATCCTACATAAAAGCAAGGTTGCCTTGGAATTAAAACCGTTTAGTTTTAATGCTGCTGTCAATAATGCCACTCGGTTCTAATGTGAATCTAACCTTAAAATCGAGGCGTCGTAGTGCTGTGTGTGTTGTATTCTTTGAACAATAAGCCGTACGGACCAGTTAGTTTATATTTCAAGTACTTGCGACTTATGTCTTCCATAATAACTGTACTTCCACTTTTTACAACACACTACAACACGGTTTCGCTCTAAAACAAATGGTCGACCATTTTGGACATGAAAGAAGAGACGATGAGTTTAGTTTTATTGTTTCTGACAAGAAGATTAGTTTAGTCTTTACGATAACCAAATTGATTCAGTTAAAAGCGTTTGATTTTAATATAGCCTAATAATTGGTTTTAAGAAAGTACCTTTAAAGAAAACTAAAAACTAATTTTAAGGCATATGATTTACTGACATAATAATCTTGACATCAAGTAGTTTTAATAATAGGTTTTATTATTCATATTAGGAGAATCTTTAAAACTGCATTAAAACTAAAAGGTCACAAACTAGAATCTAATAAAACCAAAAAGTCCGTAAGTTCTTATTTGATACTCTTATTAGATACTTTAAAACTAGTGACAAATGGCTAACATTTTTAAAGTTCTGGCAGTATATCTACAAGGTAACTTTAAAACCATTATCTTCTTATTTACCACAATAAAACCGTAATAAATCTTAAATAAAACTAAAATGTTTTTATTGTGCTACTTGGGATTGGCAATAACTAATTGAATAAATAAATAAATTATTAAATGCACACTACAGTGTGACGCGAAGAGACGTGCCAGCTTAAAAGTTGATTGGACGCTCATAATTTCAAAAACCACGGCCTAAATTGAAATAAACCCCGATCTCTCTTCAGAATCTTGAAACTAAATGTTTAAATCTCAAACAGTTCGAAATTTTAGATCCGAAGATCTAAAGACTTCTACTGGAACCAATTTCTGGTAAACAACCCAATTTCGTGTTTTCTAAAAACGAACGATAAATTAGAATGAGACTAGGGGGAATCTAAAATTGCATTCCACTACCTGTCTATTTATCTAGACAAAATTCCATCGTTTGTTGGTACCATGTACGGAAATGGGAGTAAAACTAACAGAAAATGAAAATGAAAGGCCTGAAATAAAAGTTTAACAGAAGTTTTAATTTAATAGAAAAGTCGTTTGCTTTGCAAGTTTCAGAAAGCTCGAATTTGGGTTGTTTACCGGAACTTGGTTCCAGTAGAAGTCTTTGGATCTAAAACTTCGAACTGTTTTTAAGTAATAATCGCTACAGCGTCTGAAAGAGAATTATTTGTGCAATTTTGTTTAGGAAGACAGCTTATTCTCTTTTCGATACTACAGAGTAGTAGACAAGAAAGCTTCTCTGAAGAGCCCTAAGAGTTTGAAACCTACGTAAGAGCATGATGGTTACCTCTGAAGCGAATTGAGCACGAATATTAATATACAATCCACATAGAATTAATAAGAGCCACCAAAGTGCTGTACAACGAACCAATAACAAAAATAAAAGCAGGGACACAAATAACAACAGGATTTATAACATCAAAAGGACTAAAACAAGGATGTTGTCTGTCCACCACTTTATTTAAAATATATCTCGAAAGTGCTTTAACTTTAAAAAGATGGAAACCAAAAAGTAGGGCACTTGGGATACCGCTCACCAACACAATGGTATAATACTACGCTCAACTTTGCAGACGATCAAGTAATAATGGCTCAAGATTATGACGATTTAAACTATATGGCCCGAAAATTAATTTAAGGGTATGATATATGGGGTAGAGAAGGAAATAAAAAGAAAACCGAATACTTGTGCATTGGAGGAGAACAAAAAGATCTCATATTAGACGATAACACCAAGATAAAGCACTGCTGTGACTACAAATATCTAGGTATCACCATTTCACACGATGGATAATTAGACACAGCCATAAGAGAGAGAAATACGTCAGGGAGAAAAGTAGTCACAATGTTAAACAGCATTTTATGGGACAAATCCATCAGCAAAGAAAATAAAAAGAGGATATATATGAGACTATAGTAAAAAGTATCACTTTATACAGCTGTGAGGTATGGCCACTGAAAGAAAGCACACTGGCAACGCTGAGATCAACGGAAATGGATTTTTGAATAAGAGCCAGCCGCAGGAAGATCTAGAAGAGAAAGGATTACCAACTAACGCATTAGAGAAATAATGGGAATCAAATGAACAATCACAGATGACCTAACAACAAAACAACTTATCTGGTTCGGACACATACAAAGAATAGATGCACAACGAATACCAAAAGAAATATTAAAATGGCAACCAGAAAGAAAGAGAAAACGGGGTAGACCGAGACAAAGTTGGAGCGAAGGAATAAATAAAGAGCTGAGAGAGAGGGCCATAGAAGAAGACATAAATATGGAACAAACGGACGAAGTGGCGATTGGAATTCGGAAAACGGCGGAGAACGTTATAAACCGACAAGTAGTAGTAGTAGTATATCTAGTGTAGTGTGTAGTGTGTAGTGTGAGTTGAGTAAATGTCTTGTTACTTTGAAAAGTCGACTTCACTGTTTTTACAAAAATACACTAATTGTATCCGAACGTCTGCGGTCCCTCTGGTGAGTACCGATCTCACAAGGATAAAAACATTTTTCAAATTTTAAATCACTAATGAATCGAAAATTATCAATTTTTGAGAAAAATGACAAGGGACATTTTATGTTTAAAATGTAGGGACATTTTATGTTTAAAATGGCCCAGAAAAATCTGTCTGATATGTTTAAAGGGGACATTTTTAAACAGAAATCCGCAAAGAAACCAAATCGGAAATTTTCTCGTACGAGAGCGCCCTCAAACATGGACTAATAATAAGCTCGAATCTAGATGGGTGACTTCGTGTATTTCAACTGTATAATAAATACTTCATAGAATTGAAAGTAGATTGGTTAAAAAACAGTGGCGGACATTCAACGTTACAGAGCTAATCGAGTTTAAGTTTGTTGATACTAGACACCTAATTAGGATCATTTAAATTGGCTCTCGCGCAGGTGATTACGATATCTGAAAATTAATTCAGAGCTAAAACTGTTTCAAATTATAAATCTCTTACCACGATCACCAAACTAATTAAGATTTAATAGAGGAAACTGTCTCGAATATTTTAAGACCTCTGTATACCGCTAACATTGATTGTAATTTAAAACTGTTCGAACTAGTTATTTCTGATAGAATAGTTCTAGTTATTTTTTTATAGGTTTTGACGTTATCCACAGTCTCAACAACTATTTAAGAAAGGAAAAGAAATGGTATTATTGCAATTAAAAATTAAAATAAATATTACACTTAGAATATAGACGTGATACCGATACCTGCTTCTTGTCTAGTAACCCATCACAGACATTACATTTTAGACCGAGCAGTATCGTCGCCCCCGCTAGCGAAATTATTCCGATTCGATTTTTTTGCACAAACTTACTCAAAAAGAGGTCCTTATAACATATCCACAGGGTGCCGGGCGGTGCCGTGGTCGAAAAATTGTTTAAATAATTTTTTTTAAACAAATTCACAAAAATAATTTTTTCATTTCGACCAAAATTTTTTTAGATAAATTGGCTTATTCTGAGCAAAAAAGGTCTCTTGTCATTTTTTTCTAAAATTGATTGTTGTCGAGTTATATGCCATTACAAATTTGAAAAATGCGAAAATGGCCATATTCTAGAGATGTTGAAAAAGTATCTATTCGTTACAAAGTACTCGTTACTTACGAATACCGAAAGTAACGATTACTGTACAGAGAGGCAAATCGTTATTTTGATTACTCTGATGACTTCGTACCAATCGTATCAGAGCGAGTAACGACTATTGTATCTACTTTGATTACTTTGATTACTCTGATTACTTCGTACCAATCGTATCAGAGCGAGTAACGACTATTGTATCTACTTAGATTACTTTGATTAATCTGATTAATTGATTACTTTCACCAGTACCAGTACACTTGATTACTTTCTACCAATCGTATCTCAGCGAGTAACGGACGGGACCGGTATTTTACGAGTGTTATCGAATATCGTTATCGGTATGAAGCGTTTTAAGGGTGTGAGGACCTACTGAGAAATACGATTCTCGATATGATTACCGGTACTCAAATACAAAAGTAATCATAGTAATCAAATCATTTTTATCCCTTAAAGAGATCGGTGAAGGTCGTTGTTATATCGGAATACCTATACAAAATACCTACCTACTGAGAAATACGGTTCTCGATATGATTACCGGTACTCAAATATAAAAGTAACAAAAGTAATCATAGTAATCAAAGTAACGAATACTGTAAATGATTACTTTATACAAAAGTAACGATTTGTAACGAATACTCGAAAGTAACTATAATCAACATCACTACCATATTCAAGGCTTAATAACTCGATTAAACATTATTATTATGAAATTCAAAACGTCACCAAATCAAGTTTCAAATCCCTTCTTGAAGATCCTGAAGAGATTTTTGCATTATTTTATTAGAAAGCTGTTATTTTTAATTATTAACAATTAGCGCTATCGTCCAGGATGCATCGTCGCCCCCGTTAGTGAAATTATTCCGATTCCATTTTTTTGCAGAAACTTACTCAAAACGAGGTCCTTATAACATATCCACAGGGTGCCGGGCGGTGCGTGGTCGAAAAATTGTTTAAACAATTTTTTTTAAACAAATTCACAAAAATATTTTTTTTATTGCGAACGATTTTTTTTAGATAATTTGGGTTATTCTGAGTAAAAAAGGTCTCTTGTGATTTTTCTCTAAAATTGATTGTTGTCGAGTTATGTGGCCATTTTCGCATTTTTCTCTACTCGTTAAGTTTCTGCAAAAAAATGGAATAGGAATAATTTCACTAACGGCGGCGACGATAAAGCCTGGACTATAGCGCTAATTGTTAATAATTAAAAATAACAGCTTTCTAATAAAATAATGACAAAAATCTCTTCAGGACCTTGAAGAAGGGATTTGAAACTTGATTTGGTAACTTTTTGAATTTCATAATAATAATGTTTAATCGAGTTATTAAGCCTTAAAAATGGCCATTTTCGGATTTTTCAAATTTTTAATCGCATATAACTCGACAACAATCAATTCTAGAAAAAAATAACAAGAGACCTTTTGCTCAGAATAAGCCAATTTATCTACAAAAATTTTGTTCGAAATGAAAAGATTATTTTTGTGAATTTGTTTAAAAAACATTGTTTAAACAATTTTTCGACCACGGCACCGCCCGGCACCCTGTGGATATGTTATAAGGACCTCTTTTTGAGTGAGTTTGTGCAAAAAAATCGAATCGGAATAATTTCGCTAGCGGGGGCGACGATACTGCCCGGTCTATTTAGAAAAACTAGAAAAATAGACTATGACCTACTCTATTAGGTAAAAATCAGGAGGTAAAAACAATTTTGAATAAAACAGCAGAAAGAATATCAATTAGGGTTTATTCCTGGAATAAGTAGAATTCAGTACACTATTATTGCATATATGCTTTTTCTCATGAGGATCTTTCAGTGCGTCACAACTTTTCGATTTCTTTCTAACGCATTAAATTGCATGTGACAGAAAAAAACGCACGTCGGTAATTACATTTCGTCGGTGACATTTATAACATTTATTCTAGTTGTCAATAGATGGCGCTATAATCGAAAAAAAATTATTTCCGAATTATATAATATATCTACGAATATAATCTGTACAATTTATAAGACTATAAAAATCAAAGAAAATACCAGTTTATAAATGCATTAAACACAATTGAGTTGATTTTTTGCCAAATTGCAAATAAAATGTGACAACTGTCAGATTTAACTAAAATGTCATGTCACTAAAATGTATATTATCACGGACTTACCTTTTTTTCTATCATTTGTGACGCACTGAAAAATGCTCATGAAAAGAAGCATAGATAATTTTCGGAAAACTGCAACAAACTATTTTAATGTGGTAATAAACATTTAACTTATTTTTCAATCAATAATCATAAAAGTATATGGTTAGTTTTTATATCGAAATAACTAGGCTAACGGTTTATATTCGTTGATAGGGGTATATTTATGATAGAGTTTGTTAAGTACATATATTTTTATCTAATAATGGATTAGTTGTAAACGGTAATTTTATGTTGCAAGTACGGTTTGGACAGAAGTCGCCAAAAAATAAACAAGTGAATTTATTGCCTTAAAAACGTCTATATTTATTAATGCTTAAAAACCCATTACGGTTTGTAGGAATTTATGATGCAGTTTAATAAATGTCTTAGGGCCGGTATTTCCAACCTCACTTAAGCCAAAGCTTACTTTAAGCCTCTGCTTAAGCTTAGATGCCTGTGTTTCCACTTCAATTTGAGGCTTAAGCCTAGGCTTAAACCAAATAATTTTAAGCTCGCGCGGGAGTTGGTTTAAGCCTTTGCTTAAAATTTGTTTTCTGTTTTTTGAGGTTATTTCTATAGATTTAATTATAGAGTTGTTTTGAAAACCAACTTTTAAGTAATAACGTTATTATTGGATTATTAAATAATAATCTATTAATTTATTAATCGTAATAACGATTATTAAAATTCTTACTACTTTTGGAAGGTGTAGGCACATGAAAATTGTTTATTTCTACAATGCTTGGTAGGTATATTTATTTTACAAAAATAAACTTACATTCCAATTTGACATTTTAAGGAATATATCCAATAAACAAAATTACAAAGACGGATCTATTGCTTATGCAAAATAACAATAAAAATATAACCAGAGAAAATATAGACAATAAACTAAAAACACATGTACCATGTACACAAAATTAAGCGAAGTAAAAATAACATTGATACAGACGACAAGATAAAATTAAATGTCAACAGTAGTGGTTTTTACCTCAGAACAGTTAGCTCTGGCACTTTGACGTATTCAGAGGTACCAAACCAATTAACTTTACAGCTGAGCATTAGTTTAGTTAAGAGAATGATGGAAATACGGCACTCAGCTTAAGCTTCTCCTTAACTTTTGACACAGGCTTAGCTAAGCAAAAGCTTAAGTAGCTATTGAAATACCGGCCCTTAAAATTAGACTACTAAACTAAATTCAGAGCGAGCAAATATTTTTTAAATTGCGTTAACTAAACGTTATCCGTAAAAATCCTGTAAAATTGTATCACAATAGTCTACATTAAGTTTAATACTTAGCTGTAACGTGATACTAATAATGGTAGAATTATCAAAATTTCAAAATTCAACTCATCAAGCTAATTATTTGTAAAAATACTACTCAATGGTAGGGGAGCCCAAGCGGGGATTTTTGCAGTTACTCGAGCGCGTCAGATTATCACATGGGGAGAAACCTTGTACCCTGTAAATGTTCCTATACCATATATTGGTTCTTAATGCAGGGGAGTTCGTTAAGGGGGGGCCGAAAAAAATATATCCTTAGAAAAACTCGAAATCGTCAGATTAAGATAAGGTAAGTGAAGTACATGCAAAACAGTGTATATTTCAAAAATCTGGAGATTTGAGCGGGACGTAAGGAAATGGGTGAGTCCCAAAGTTTCACAAGAAAATAGCGAATATTTCGTGAAATGAATGACAGATCGAAAAACTAAAAAAAACGTACTAAATATTTTTCAAAAATCTATTGAATGATACCAAACACGATTTCCCGCAGAGGGGGGGGGGGTAAATTTAATATTTTAAATATGAATCCTGTGATATTTCGCGAAATGAACATCAGATCGAAAAAACTTTTTTGAAAAATCTATCGAATGGCACCAAACACGACCTCCGATGGAGGTGGAGTAGGGGGGGGTTACTTTAAAATCTTAAATGGAAGCCCCCATTTTTTATTACAGACATGGATTCCCGACGTAAAAATAAGTAACTTTTATTCGAGACATTTTCTCGAATTATGAATAGATTGCGCTATAATCTAAAAAAACGAATGTTGGAAATGGAAAATTTAATTAAAAATCGAAAGTCCCCACTAAAATGGAAAACTTTACTTAACTTTATTTGGTTTTAGGACCTACTCTTCACAACCCAATAGGTCCCCAAAGCTCTCGACTGACTGCACATTTAGCATACTTTGCTCCCCTGCCATTAGTAAATAACCCATATTCAGGCAATATTTTCTCTTAATGTATGGAAGAAGTAGATTACAGTTGTATGCACTGGGAAAACAAAGGACTGAATAAGAGGACTAAATAACTCGGAACAAAATGAGTAAGATATCAATATCTCATTAAAATTGGCTCCAAACTTGTTTTTCTGTGCATGCACAATTTCATTTCTAAGTAGCACTTCATAATTGCTTGTTATCTTTCCTTCTATAAAAAACGGCCCAATTAACCAAGTATGGTTATGTTAACCCACTATACCCGGAAAATAATTTAGTTTTTGTTTTCCCCGAGTGTGGTTGTCACGTATCCAGTGTGGATTTACCTCACTTCACTAAACTGTAAGCTACTACCGTAGTCATATTTAATTCTTGTATCAACTGGATTTTGTAAGTTAAAATGAATTCTTACCTAATACACGCCATACTGAAGAATAACCTACATCACGTATTTTTGTGCAGCTCTGCAGCTCTTATCCAGGTTTTCGTACAATTCACACCATCCATTTAAGAGATAATTAGACGTTTCCAGATTTCTGGGCCACTCTCTGGGTATTATAAAGATGGTTCAAAAAATAGTCGGGAGCAGGGACAAATTTTAATATGAACTGTATATTATACTAACATTACCAGAGAACGGCAGTTCTCGCCAGTGGCGCACATCCACACTCCCCTACACGCGGTACTATATATACACGAAATTTTCGATTTTCTAACTCTGACTGATTTGAAAGATGGGCTAAGTCCCATCTTAAAGTTCAGGAAAAGAGTCACCCATTCATATGTCAACCATCCATTTTGGTCCACGGGTATGGATTTTACGGCCCTTCCTATTTAGGGTCTGTTTTGCGTTCTCGTCCCCAAAACTCCCAAAAACTTCGAAAATTTAACTCTGACCTTTGTGGCTTCTGATAGTACTGATCATTACCTTTCTAACGCATGTATAATTTTGAAAATCGGTTATACCATTCAAAAGTTACCGAGCTCAGAAATATGACTCAATTTTAATTTAAAAAAGGGAAAATGTTTTTCGATATGTATGCATGTGGAAAAGTTAAACCGATCTGAATTTTTTGAAGTAAAAAATTCTTTAGGGACGTTGTGCGATTTTTGGATAGGGGAAAAAGCATTGAATTCGCGACCGTCATTGCGACAGTCATCGCGACCGTCATTGCGACCGTCATCGCTTATGCTATATATTATTTGTATGTATTATATAAATTGTATAGAATATTTAAATTTAAAATAAATGTAAAACCTGTTTTAGGATGGGGAAAAAAAGATTTATATCGCGACCGTCATCTCTTCGACGAAATAAATTTTGTACGTATCTATATTATGTGTATCTATACATAAATTGTATAGAAGTATTTAAATTTAAAATAAATGTAAAACCCATTTTTCGATAGGGAAAAAGAATTTATTTCGCGACCTTCATCGCGACCGTCATCTTTTCGCCGAAATAAATTTTCTACGTATATCTATTGAAGTGAAAACTTCTTTAGGGTCGTTGTGGACTTTTGGATGGGAAAAAGTATTAAATTGGCGACCGTCATTGCAACCGTCATTGCTTCGAAGAAATAAATTTTTGAACTGGAAACTTCCTGAGGGTCGTTGTGCACTTTTTGAATGGGGAAAAATTATTAAATTAGCGACCGTCATCGTTTCGACGAAATAAATTTTTGAAGTGAAAATTTCTTTAGGGACGTTGTGCACTTTTTAGATAGGGAAAAAGTATTAAATTAGCGAACGTCATCGCCACCGTCATCGCTTCGGCAAAATAAATTTTTAAAGTGAAAACTTCTTTTGGGGACGTTGTGCACTTTTTAGATGGGGAAGAAGTATTGAATTAGCGACCGTCATCGCTTCGGCGAAATACATTTTTGAAGTGAAAACTTCTTTAGGGACGTTGTGCACTTTTTGGATGGGAAAAAATTTTTAAATTTGGATGGGGAGAAAGTAATAAATAAGCGACCGTCATCGCTTCGACTAAATAAACATTTGAAGTAAAAACTTCTTTAGGGACGTTGTGCTCTTTTTGGATGGAAAAAAAAATTATCGACCGTCATCGCGACCGTCATCGCTTCGACGAAATACATTTTTTAAGTGAAAATTTTATAGGGACGTTGTGCGCTTTTTGTATGGAGAAAGAGTATTGAATTAGGGCCGTAATCGCTTCGACGAAATAAATATTTGAAGTGAACCTTATGTAGGGACGTTGTGCACTTCTTCGATGTAAAAAGTATTAAATTAGCGACCGTCATCGCTTCGATGAAATCAATTTTTAAAGTGGAAACTTCTTGAGAAACGTTATGCACTTTTTGGATGGGGATATTATTAGCGAACCTTCATCGCTTCGACGAAATAAATTTTTGAAGTGAAAACTTCTTGAGGGACGTTGTGCACTTTTTGGATAAGGAAAAATTATTAAATTAGCGACCGTCATCGCTTCGACGGAATAAATTATTTAAGTGAAAACTTTTATAGGGACGTTGTGCACTTTTCGTATGGAGGAAAAGTATTGAATTAGGGCCGTAATCGCTTCGACGAAATAAATATTTGAAGTGAAACTTATGTAGGGACTTTGTGCACTTTTTCGATGTAAAAAAAGTATTAAATTAGCGACGACCATCATCGCTTCGACGAAATAAATATTTGAAGTGAGAACTTCTTGAGGGACGTTGTGCACTTTTTGGATGGGGAAAAAGTAGTAAATTAGCGACCGTTATCGCTTCGACGAAATAAATTTTTGAATTGAAAATTTCTTTAGGGACGTTGTGCACTTCTTGGATGGGGAAAATATTGAATTTGCGACCGTCATCACTTCGCTGAAATAAATTTTGTACATATATAAATTATGTGTATGTATACATAAATAGCATAAGGCATACGCATCGCGTATATCGTATATGATATAGGTATAGCACATCTTTTAGGATGGGGTAAAAGCATTGAGCTCGTAATTTATATACTATAAGAAGTTTTCACTTCTGTCGGCACTCCCACGAGTGCCTTTATTTTTTTTTCTATGTTTGAAGAGGTGGTGAGGGCCGATTCAGAACTGATGTAGTTTGTGACTTTTGTCCACCCATAAGCCAGCTATAGGACTTGGTAGGTACAAAACGGCATATTTTTGGGGTTATATATCTTCGGATCAAGAAGAGACAGGAAAACCGTAAATACACCAAATCAATAGTATTGAGTTTTGCTTTCAAATGGTGTCTAAGCTGCCAGGATCAGACATACACACGGCTCAGTATAGCCGAAAAACTGAAAAACGAAAATTTGAAAATTTTGGTTTTTCGATAATTACTCAAATATTCAACCTACGAATTGCGCCAATAACCGAGCGTTTGTAGAAAGACTCTAGGCGAACCTAACGGTGTATACCACATATCCGGGAAAATTCGAATTTTTAAGTTATAGGCTTCATAAGTATGATCAAATCATTTCTTATGAGAAAACTGTTTTTCAAGCTTAATAATTCCTGTAATATCTTCAGTTATCATACTTGACCTTAGATTCATCAGATACTACTTGTCAATGCGTTTCAAACTCATGTTTAGAGATCAAACTCGGTTAAGCCGTTTAGAAGTTATTAAGCTACAAAAGTATAATTCAATTAACGATTAGTCCCTAAATGGTTTATGTAGTTTTAAATTTGATCTGGCAACGGGCAATTCGAGTTCATTTACCGGCCATCCCAATATTATTTTTCAATCTTTTTCAAATAGAAAAAAAAATCTAGTGTCCATTCGATCTATCTAGATTATTTGGGAGATAATGCGACAAAGGCGACTATTTATAAAGCTTAACGTATAATCGAGAAATATTGCATTTAACTTCATACATTTAATTTATAAATAACTTTGAAAAACTCCTGATACAAGAATAAAAACCGCTAAACGCCGTAAAAATGAGTAGCGCATACAATATTCCAGCTACAAAAGATCTGATATGAATATTACGTGGCGTGAAAATGCATTTTCATTTTGATGCAAAACAAAATTCTAGTTATATTTTAAAAGATTTTTCCATAATATCTGCTAAACTTGAAGTAAAACGCGCCACAAAAGAGTAACTTTGATACAGTTTGAATTTTGAAACTCTTTTGTGGCGCGTTTTACTTCAGATTTAGCAAATATTATGAAAAAATCTTTTAAAATAAAACTAGAATTTATTTTTGCATCAAAATGAAAATACATTTTCGCGCCACGTAATATTCATATCCGATCTTTTGTAGCTGGAATATTGTATGCGCCACTCATTTTTACGGCGTTTAGCGGTTTTTTATTCTTGTAATATATACATATTTTATAAAAAAAAAAGAGAAAGTCATCTTTGCAGACTAGTTTACCAGAGAATTGAAGATGAGAAATTGAAATTTTAAAAAATTTCATATTGTCATTCGTGGAATATACCTGCATCTGGTGCCCTCTAAGCTAGTTAAAGTCATGAGTTGTATAATGACAATAAATATTGGTTCTAGGTTACACTATTACGTGTGTTCATTAATGTAATAAAGGCTTATTTTCCCATTAAATACTCATTACCTACTATTTTCGTTGCCGAATATTTGTGCTTAGTTTGCTTATTACTTTATTGCATATCCTTCGATACTAATTTTATGAAATAATTTATTAGTTGTAAATTGTGAAGTTCTTCATTTTAAATAAAGAATTCAGCACAAATCACCGAAAAATAAATTTACTGTAATTTATAGCTTTACTAATATGTTTATATTTTGTTAACGATTAAAACTCAATTACTGGTTTATCTTTTATACATATAAAAACATCACTTCTATAAGGTAAATAGGTACGTTAGCTTGTATTATCAACTCTTATTTTATCTGAAAAAATATATTGGAACATATCTATATTTAGATCATAAAAAATCATCTGGAAAATTAGATGACTTACTATAATATTTACAGAAGTGTACTCTACATTGACTAGTTTGACTAGGTATATTGACTACGTATATACAAAGTAAAAAGTGAGATGAACATCTCACTTTAAAAGTGCAGTATTTCTATTTCGTTGATCATTTTGAAATTTCAAAATTTCAATGGTAGGTATGAGTAGTAAAAATCTGGGATGCTAAATTTGCAGTTACTAATAGACCAGGAGATATTATACAGAAGTTCAGCCACGATTTTCTGAGTCCTGCCTTTTGCAATACTGGAAGGGTAGACGGGGTACATACAATTTGTGGGAACATCCACAAATTTTCTGTGACATTTTCCTGTAAAAATTAGATTTTCCCAAAAAATAAAAATAGGGTTTTGTGACGAATTTCTGAGTCCTGCCATATCCGTAGAATGACTGTTGGCTCTAACTTTAAATCTCTTATGCAGAGCCCGTATCTCATTTTATTAAAATTTTCTCTAGCCTTTTCCATCCTATTGGTTTTATAGATTACTAGAAATACAGAAAATATGTAAAATTATTACAGGCATTTCTTATTCCGCATAAAAATATAATAATTATTGTGAAGTTCAAGTTATATAAACATTTCTGTCAGGTAAAGTTGCACGTTACAATATTTTTCGTAGGTTGAAATCGATAACCATAGCATGTGAGATCTCGGCCGCTGATAAAACAATATTCCTTACTACCCTAATCAAGGAAAATTAACGAGAACCTTTACAATTAGGTTACTTATAAACTAAAACTTGAAGGAATGTAACATTTTTCACCCATAAAAAAACTGCTACGAATGGAAATACGATTCGCATTCTTTTAGGTGTTCAGTCGGTTTCGTGTCGGCTATAAAAATAACAACGTGAATGGGTAGAGCTTTCAATCGTAATCTTTAACATTCCCTTTCCCCTATCTCTATCTAGGTTTGAGTATGTCTTTGATAATATAATAATTAATAAATACAATGATAAATACGTATAAAGATTCCATAAATGGCTTTCAATAGGTAAATTATGCTTCCTTTATGGGGAGAATTTAACGTCGAAGTAAGAAAAAAAGTAATAGCTGAAATAAAACGAAGATAAAAATCGGTTCCCAGATGACAGAAACCCTTCCTGGCTCAGGATAGATACCTGGGTTTGGGTTGGGTATATACTTGGGTTTTAAAGCACAATTACTTGCCGGATCGTAACAATCGATACAGCGCAAAACAGCACGTCTCTCAGAACTTATACAGGGTGTCCCGAAAAGATTGGTCATAAATTATACCACAGATTCTGGGGTCAAAAAGAGGTTGATTAAACCTCACTTACCTATATACAATAGTGTACACAAAAAAAGTTACAGCCCTTTGAAGTTACAGAATGAAAATCGATTTTTTTTCATATATCGAAAACTCTTTGAGATGTTTTATTAAAAATGGACACGTGGCATTTTTATGGCAGCAACATCTTAAATAAAAATTAAAGTGAAATTTGTGCACCCCATAAAAATTTTATGGGGTTTTGTTCCCTTAAACCCCTCCAAACTTTTGTGTACGTTCCAATTAAATTATTATTGTGGCACCATTAGTGAAACACAATGTTTTTAAAACTTTTTTGCCTCCTGGTACTTTTTCGATAAGCCACTGTTTATCGAGATATTTTGAATAGTTGTCGAATCCACCACATATTTGTATATGGTTAAAGTACGATTACAGAGACCTGTTAATAATGTGAAAATTTATTTATAATTTACATTTTTAGGTATATTTTGAAAAAGAAGCCACATCTCGATAAAAGGTAACTTATCAAAAAAAGACAAAGAGGTAAAAAAGTTTTACAAACACTGTGTTTAACTAATGGTACCAAAATAATAGTTCAATTGGAACGTACACAAACATTTGGGGGGTTTAAAGGAACAAAACCCCCATAAAATTTTTATGTAAATATATTTAAAAATAAGCCGCATCTCAATAAAAACTGGCTTATCGAAAAAATAATAAGAGACAAAAAAGTTTTAAAAACGTTGTGATTAACTAACGGTACCACAATAATGAATTAATTGGAACGTACACAAAAGTTTGGGGGGGTTTAAGGGAACAAAACCCCCATAAAATTTTTATGGGGTGGACAAATATCACTATAATTTTGTTTTAAGATGTTTCTGTCATAAGAATGACACATGTTCATTTTCAATAAAAAATCTCTAATAGTTTTCAATATATGAAAAAAAATCGATATTCATTTTGTAACTTCAAAGGGCTGTAACTTTTTTTATGAGCACATTTGTACTAAGGTAAGTTAGGTTCAATCGAACTATTTTTGACCCCAGCATGTGTGGTATAATTTATGACCAATCTTTTCGGGACACCCTGTATATGATCAAAAGTTGACATAAAGACAGTCTCCCTTCCATCTTGGGCTATACTGAGAGTTTGGTTTACGGCGAGACTAAAGGGTTGTTCTTCTTCGTCGTCTTCTTAGATTAGACGAAACTCGTTAATCTCTTGCACTTGGTCCTAGGTGAATTCCTACCTCATATTATTTAGCTTATTTATACAGGGTGATTGATTAGTGGGGTAAAGCTCAATAGATCCGCTATAGTAATAGATAGAAATAAAAGTTAATAACAGAAATTTTAGTCACCTTTGAGCTTCACATTACAAACTTAGTTAGAATGTTACAGTGTGTTCGCTAACACAGTAGCAGACCAAACTTTTGTTTTTTTAAATGGAACACCCTATATTTTATTTTAAATTCGAAATTCTGTTAACTTCTTTATCACAAAAATATAAAGGTTTGTTATGTTATACAGGGTATTTACAAAGTTATAACCAATTTTATATGAAAATCGTAACAAGTTCAACTCCCTGTATAAATAAAAATAAGCAAAACAGCAAAGGTTTATTAATGCCGTATTTTTTTACGTATTGTCAAAATTTTCAAGAATGATTGATATTGCTAATTTTCTTTATATCAAATACAGGGTGAGTCAAAACGCAAGTACATTATTTTCTCAGTAATGTTAAATGGAACACCCTGTATTTTATATCACTATTAAAAAGTACCATTACCGTACTTTAATCTTTAGATAACATTCCCTATGTCTAAATTTATTAGTTTTCGAGATATTTTCATTTTTCAATGGACTAGTAGCGTGGCCACCCAAACAACCTGAATTTAATAAACTGGACTGATTTTTTTGAAAAATAGAAAATAGAAAATAGAAATATAATACAAAGTGTATTCGATGTGTTAATTTACAAATGCTTCGTAGAATAAGTAGCTCATTCAATGATCGTTTTTAGGCGTGCATAAATGTGTTAGGAGGTAATTTTGAACACCTTATGTATGTAATTAAATATTAAAAATATTTTATTAAAAGTAGCTTTTATTTTTTTCAAACATGTTTTTTTTTGCAAAAGGTATTACTGATAAATTATTTTTCGTTCTTTATTTGTTACATTGTTACATTTACATACAAAAGTAGTGTTTAATTGTCTTCACAAGATGTTGTATTTTGTGTTTGTGTGTTTTTTTGTAAAATTTATTACTAATTTTCTTTCTTTATTTGTTGCATTTACATAAAAAAGTAGTTTTAAATTGTTTCAAAAATGTTGCATGTTGTGGTTGTGTCTTTTATTTTTGTAAAATATATTACTAATAAATTATTTTTATTTCTTTATTTGCTACATTGTTACATTGATTACCGGATTGATAATCAGTAATCGTCAATTGTCAATTCAGTCATGGCTTACTTAAAATTTAGATAAATTTATTTAGACACCTAAAATAATTTGCTCTGAAAAATGAAAATATCTCGAAAACTATAAATTTGGACATAGGGAATGTTATATAAAAATTAAAGTAGGGTAATGTTACTTTTCAATAATGATATAAAATACAGACTGTTCTATTTTAACATTACTGAGAAAATAATGTACTTGCGTTTTGACTCACCCTGTATTTGATATAAAGAAAATAGCAATGTCAATAATTTTTGAAAATTTTGACAATAATCAAAAAATATGGCATGAATAATCCACTACTGTTGTGCTTATTTTTATTTATACAGGGAGTTGAACTTGTTACGATTTTCAATATTTTCATACAAAATTGGTTATAACTTTGTAAATACCCTGTATAATATAACAAACCTTTATATTTTTCTGAAGGAGAAGTTAACAGGATTTCAAAAATAAAGTAAAATATAGGGTGTTCCATTTAAAAAAAAAAACAAAAGTTAGGTCTGCCACTGTATTATCGAACACCCTGTAACATTATAACTAATTTTGTAATGTGAAACTGAAAGGTGGCTAAAACTTTTGTTATTAACCTTTATTGCTATCTATTACTATATCGGATCTATTGAGCTTTACCCCACTATTCAATCACCCTATATGGCATATATGTATACGTACAGTCCGTCTAATTTACTTACCGTTGCACGTCATTATCTACGTTAGAGATCTAAGTTGACATTGTTGCCCAATTACAAAAAATTCTTGAATTCATTTTAAATCAAATACATCACACAATTTTTCCGGAAGTGGATTATACAGCAA
Source organism: Diabrotica virgifera virgifera (assembly GCF_917563875.1). NCBI lineage: Eukaryota > Metazoa > Arthropoda > Insecta > Coleoptera > Chrysomelidae > Diabrotica > Diabrotica virgifera. The sequence continues at coordinate 45,836,241 of NC_065444.1, forward strand.
AACAAATTAATATTCAATGTAAATAAATAAAAACTTTAGATATAGAAAACAAGAATTCAGTTATAATCTTACGTTAAAGTACATAATAAAAACAGTAAATATAATGAAACAAACACTTATAGTAAAGAATATAAACAAATAGGAAGTGTCATCACCGCAACTGTCAAATAAATGATACCAATTTATGCCAAAATATCACCTTCGTTCGATTATAGTTACAGTGTGTTCCGAACAAATGTGCTTCATAAAAACGCTGTATGTATTTATACAAATTAAATGAAAAATATTATTGTGTATTTCTTTAAGTTAAGATTAATAGAAATCTTTAAATATTATTTCTACGCGTATATAATAAAATATGTCTAGTGGCTGTAATGCCAGTGTACTTTGCAAAGCGATTCTAAAAAAGAACATACCTACCGCCTAAATATTTCGTGTTGGTATCATGTGACATCACGGGCTATGACGCGGATGACGTGCAACGGTAAGTAAATTAGATGGAGTATATGGCAGCTTTCCTCTCCATTTATTTTGATGATTCTTTATCGGTCACTTCTGAAACTAGTTGTGTGTATCATCTTTGGCTATGCCACAGAATGATTCTAAGTGGACCTACTAGGAGCTGCCAAGAAATCTGCTTGTTCATTCCTGTGCATCCATTCATGACTCGGCATCCAAACTGAAGATACTTGATTGCCATTTGCCAAGTTGTTAATGAGATCTTTGCAGTTCCTCGTCAGTTTTGATTTGATAAAAGAGTTCTTTACTGCCAGAATAATTATCTGTATAAATATGGGTTATCTTTGCTTTGGACTCTCCATCCATGATTTCATTAATGCAGGCCACCAAAGGAAAAAAAAACTTTAACCTAGAACACAGTTGTATATTGGCCTAGGCTGTAAGATTTATGATATTTACATGTCTGCCCAAAGACTCCTGTATTCCTAATTCAGTATCAAGGGCAGTTTTAGATCCATAAGTGAACCATATTAAGTCCCATTAATTCTTGCAACTTTTTGCCTTCTCTAGATGGTAAAATTGTGTTAGTCTTACTTTATGGTGTCGAGTCCTGGACTGTGAATAAAATCGATCTAAATCGCCTTGAGGCTTTCGAAATGTGGTGCTATAGAAGAATTTTAAAAGTTTCCTGGGTGGAGAAGGTTCGAAACTCCACAATACTAGAACGTCTCAGCAAGACTACTGAGATCATAAAAAACATCAAGCAGAGAAAGCTTGAGTATTTCGGACATGTAATGAGGGGTTCCAAATATACGTTGCTACAAAATATCATGCAAGGAAAAATAGCAGGCAAACGCAGTCCAGGACGAAGAAGAATCTCATGGTTGAAGAACTTGCGAGATTGGTATGGTGTTGATACAAGCATGCTATTTAGGGTCGCAGTGAATAAAATTAAGATAGCTATTATGGTAACCAACGTTCTGAAAGGACATGGTACATGAAGAAGAAGTATACCGATTAACCTGAAGAGGAAAGTCTTCGATCCGTATCAGTAATAATTTACTGTGCGGAAACACTGTCCCTAAAAAACAATGCTTTTAAATAGGAATCGCACACAGAAGGATAGATTGTTTAATGATAGGAATAACAATAATATAAAATGAAGATCAGAATCGAAGACTTACAAAACAGAACCAGACCTACAGATGTGAAAAAATCTTGCAAATTGAAAGGGACATGGCTGGCCACGTACCAAGTATGAAAGATAAAAGGTGCACACGCAAGTTATGTAAGCGAATGGAGATTAAGAGAAGATAGACAACCCAAAAGAAAACCACCTACCAGTGGCGTGCGGTGACATTTTCGGAAGAGGAAGCTATTCAATAAGGGTTTAACAAATATTTTCTTACGAGGGTCGAGATCAAAACATATACCTACTTAATAGGTGTATACCTAATGTATTACCTGTTAACTTATATCGACTAAAAACAAGAACTACAAAAAATTAGGTATAGTGTTTAACCCAGTCTGAGAGACATGCACACGCCTTGAGAATGAGATTCGGGTGATACAAATTCATTAAGGCAAGGAGGATTTACTCTTATAAGCGGGCGTCACTCCATCCCGCCCCAATGCTTCATACTATCCACTTCCCCTCCGATAGCACTCTGATGCGCTATATGGGCTCTCTATCAGCAAAGTGCTTATTATGTGGGAGTCCCGGATACAAGGACTCACAAACGAAATCCTACCCCGATCAATGCAGGTTAGTGACTCTAGTGACTTAGTATAATGTATATCTAGTGACTTATCATCGATCTGTACTGCTTGCTCAGGGTCGAGTCCCTGCTCCAGGCTTGGTTTCTTTAAACCTAAAAAGAAGAGTTCTATTCAAAATTGTTTTTATATTCCGATTTCGAATCACCTTCCATAACACACAACTTTCAACAATATGACACTTATTTACTTGTACTTGAGTCCTATTCTCTTATCAACCAATGAAAATTTTTTGTCGATAACATCGTCGTAAAATTTTGGATTTTCTGATAATTGTTTAATAAATGCACTCTTTTTCAATGGATAATAGGGCTAACTTGGAAAGTCTGTCTTCACTTGTAAAATTTATTGTAAAACTTTTGATGCGTTTTAATACTGAAAAACTTCGTTCAACTGATGCACTTGTAGCTGAGATAGTTAGTACCTACTACTTAATTCACACAACTTGCCCACTTCACACAGAGACTGATTTAAACCAGTAGTATTCAAAAAATTCAACCGATTCCTAAGTATTTCTTTATCACTAATTTCAGGTGTTTTATAAATGACATTTAACTGAGGATGCAAAGCTAGATTATCAAAAAAAATCATAATTTAATCGTACTGAATTAAATAGATACATACCTCTGTGGGAGATTTTAATTAATTATAATTAGAGATATTAAAATTACATAATTCTACATATTTTATTTCTTTAAAATTTTCAAAGGGATAATTCATTTGTTGTAGAATATTATCAAAAATTTCGATGTATAATCGTCGATAGGTCTCTCTTTCGCCGACAATATCAATCATCATTATTTTTCTTTTAGGTTCGAAGCCCATATTTCAGCTTTATCCCAAATATTTTTAAACAGCTCATTTTTTTAATCATCATAAGTCATCAAATTGTCTTATACAAAATGCAATGTCACTTGACTTCGTCTGTAAAATGTCGTAGGTACTATAAAATATCAGTAAAAGGAAAAATCTCAAAATGTCAAATAAAATATTATTAAAAATATTAAGCACAAAATTGAAATCGAGCCATTGGTACCTAAATACTTACCCCTTATAGCAGCAGTAACAGATTCCGCATCTCGTTTTCGAATCGGAAGCGGTCGGACGAGCGCTTCCAGGCGTATCAAAATTCGCGTGAAAGGAACATGACTAGCGAGTGAGGTTATTAAACCCTGGCCAATTTTTGAACGGGACAAATGCATGACAAGCAGCGATTTTGAGATGCGCTTCCGTCAGGACCGGACTGAATCGTTAAATTGTGTGCTTATTTGAGACCGTTCGTATGCGATCAAATTTTAATAATGTTTCAATGCCTATTAGTTACATAATAGATTACTTAGTTAGGGAAACATTGTTGATAATTAAATACTAATTAATAATATATGTATTTTCTTATATGGAAGTACAGTAGAACGTCGATAATCCGGACGTCAAAAATCCGGACCGTCAATAATCCGGATTTGTATCTAGCAAAAATATCTGATTCTTTTAAAATAAATTAAGAACTTCGCTGCGAAAAACGAATCTCTACCGCAGTTCAAAAATATTTTACACATTTTTTTAAAAGCCCAAATAGTGTCTGATGTTTTTACTGTACCCATGGTGCTATTATAAATTAATTACAATACAGTGTTTAAACAAGACACTTTACTGTACAAGAGAAAACATAAAATTTTAAAGCGTTTGTTGTACTTTAAATGTGTATACTGGCCTTTTTGAGGTAATTTCGATAATCCGGATAATTTGATAATCTGGATGGGGTCCGGTCCCAATTAATCCGGATTATTGACGTTCTACTGTATAGGGAAGCACCGCTTCCCCCGCTTCCATGGACCGCACGCCTCTGCCACCTACACGATAGCAAGGTGATCTATGAAAGGTGACGAACAATTGGATCCATACTCTGCCGTCCTCAAATAAAACGCGGTATGTGCAGCCAATTTAAAACTAAGAAATCGGCTCTCAAAGTTGTTTTCTCAGGACTCTATGTGCACATACGGAATATTCCAATTGGTTTATTTTGGTAATAAATAAAATGATACGGCTTTCAGACATTGCAGAAGCATAAATAAGTTCAATTTTCTTGCAGATACTGCGTTTTAATTGAGGACGGCAGTGCTGCAAAAGACCGTGCACTTTGATACAAATTATGTCTTGCACTGGACTTAAAACGGGCTGATAATGAGGATGAAACCACGTAAATCTGGAAAAACTGAAGATTTCTTTACTCTTGTTTTAATAGTGCATTTTGCTAAAGCAATGATTTACTAATATGATTTTTTATTTCCCAGTATATACAAATTTCGAAAAAAAAACCTACACTAACCTGGAGAACACACACAGATTACACATTTATTATTCGTACACGCGAGCTTTAATATCATATCAGCTATTTTTTGACAATGATTTATGTGCTTGTCCACTTTCGTGTTTGATCTGTTTTAAATTCAGGCCGAGGAAAATAAATATTGTCCTCGCTGTATCTGTTTAACTGGACCCTATTTTTATCTTTCTTTCCTCGAGATTTGTGAGAGACCTTGCTATTAATATGTTAATTATAATAAATTTCTCCTGTGAAGAGCACACACTTTAGTTTTTCCTTTGAAAATAAAACAGTAAGTAGATAGGAAAGACTGTATAGAAAAACTAATATAATGCTTGTTCAATTGAAACCTATCTTTGGCCAGGTTAACCTTGGAAATAATTGTAATCACTCAACTAACGTTCTGTAAGGTTAGTTATGTTTGTAAAGATCACACTGATCTGTTCCTATGATTTGTATTTGAGTATTGTGACTTAAAAATTGTGTTTTTTTTTTGTTAACAATCTTCTTCTTCCAACGCACACTCCACTAGTGAAGGTTGGATATAACCAGTACAAATTCGTCTCTATATTCTGCTTTTCTTAAAAGCGTCTGTGTGTTTAACCCGGTCCAGTTGCGAATGTTTTTCAACCAGGATATTTGTCGTCTACCAGGATCCCCCTTCCCTTCGATTTCCCTTCATAATTAGCTGTAACAACTCGTACTTATCATTTCTAAATATGTGCCCAAAATATCATGTCTTTCTCCTTTTAATGGTGGTTAAAAATACGTCTAAATATAATTTAGGGTGCAAACGCTTGGCCTTTGAGATGTGGTTATACAGACTACCAAGAATAAGCTGGGTCAACAGAGATAGATAAGGAAGTCCTTATATATAGGGCTGAATCAAACAACACAATAATTGGTCAACATAATCAAGAGACGCAAGCTGGAATAATTAAGTCACATTATGGGACATCCTGAGTATGAACTTTTACCTCTGAATTCAGGAAAGATCCAATGTAAACGTGCTTATGGTATAAGAAGAACATCATGACTGAAAAATCTGAGACAATGGTATGGAAAATAAACTACATCATAATGCAGAGCTGCTGTCCATAAAGTCACGATAGCGAATATGGTAGCCAACATGATAACCAACGATCGACACCGGTCATGGAACTGGAAAAAGAAGAGTGCATATTAACACAAATCTGTATAACGTAACTTTGAAGCTCCTTGAAGCAATAAGAGCAAAACGTCCAGGGAAGTTCTCACGTGGAATTATTCTTCTGTACGACAATGAGCCTTATGTTGCCAAAGTACTGCAAGAAAATCTATATCGCAAAAAATTAAGGTAAATGAAGCATCCACCCTACAGTCCTTATTTATTGCCTTGAGATTTTCACATCTTTGGGCCACTGGAAAACGCGTTTAAAGAGAATCATTTATGCCTGGTTGCACCAACAGATCTTAAGCTCCAGCTTAGCTAAGCTCTACTTATAGATAGGGCCTCTTTGAATATCACTTACGTTGCACCATAATTTTAGATTCTTACCTTATTATCAATTATATTTATTATTATATTATGGCATTCTTATTGTAATATATTATAATTATATTATATTAATTCTTATGATATTCTCGACTTAAGCTTAAGATCTGTTGGTGCAACCGGGCATTACAGTCGGATGAAGAAGTACAAAATACCATAAAAGAATTCTTCGAGCACTAGCTACAACAATTCTTTAAGCAAGGTATACATCAATGGCTGAAACAATGGGATGAGTGCCTCAATTGTGGTGGTAAGTATTTGTAGATATGAAAGACTAAGTTTTCACTCTAATGGCATATAAAACAACATAATGCTATTCTACATCCCACCAGAATGAAAACAATGGGAACCTTCTCTGGTTACACCTCCGAGGCTTCTACAATTTGCAAGCCATACGGATGCTGAGACTAAGAAAGATTCTTTCTACAATTTACAATTCACGTCCCATCTGCTCAGCGCGGTAAAGTTCCAACGAGAATGGTTCCCTTCATACTCCACACAGAGTAAATGTAAATCAAAAATGAATAACCATTTTCAGTTTCGTTGCAAAACGAAAACACAGCCGAACCATATTCTAGTCCAATCAGAGAGTGCTGCAAGCACCCCTACCGGTTTCGAAACTTATTAGTCTCTCATCAGGAGGCACATATGCTGCTCTCCCCGATCCAACCAAAACAAACCCCAGCATGCAGTCCCGGATTGCAACGAACGAAATAGCATAGATGCCCTAGCGGCAACTGCTTGCAAAAAGACTAAGTTTTCACTCTAATGGCATATAAAACAACATAATGCTATTCTACATCCCACCAGAATGAAAACAATGAGAACCTTCTCTGGTTACACCTCCGAGGCTTCTACAATTTGCAAGCCATACGGATGCTGAGACTAAGGACGATGAGGGAATTCTACAATTTACAATTCACGTCCCATCTGCTCAGCGCGGTAAAGTTCCAACGAGAATGGTTCCCTTCATACTCCACACAGAGTAAATGTAAATCAAAAATGAATAACCATTTTCAATTTCGTTGCAAAACGAAAACACAGCCGAACCATATTCTAGTCCAATCAGAGAGTGCTGCAAGCACCCCTACCGGTTTCGAAACTTATTAGTCTCTCATCAGGAGGCACATATGCTGCTCTCCCCGATCAGCAGCGCCCGGTAGGGGTGCTTGCAGCACTCTCTGATTGGACTAGAATATGGTTCGGCTGTGTTTTCGTTTTGCAACGAAATTGAAAATGGTTATTCATTTTTGATTTGTAGATATATTTGCTAATAATGTTTTTTAGCCAAAGGCTAAATAGCTATAAAATTACCAAAAAAAAACCGACAATTTACGATATAATATTATGATACATGATTCTTTGCAAGGTATGACCTAGGTATTATTAATTTTTTTAAAACCTGGTACATCGACAAACGATGATTTCAATAAAGGAAATCACTTCACAAGACATTATCAAATGTGTTAACAGACGAAGTTCTCTTATCTCGATAATTTATATTTACTTACATATGTCAGAATTTTATCGTGTTTACAATGGTAAACAATATTCAGGAACAAATAATCAGAACAAAACTTTATTTGAATTTTTGTATAAATATTATGACGACGATTCTATAAATAAAAAAACTAAACGGTGCACAGTTTGAAAAAAATATTTATGGGGTGCAGTCAGCATGATATTAATAAATAATAAAAGGGGAAATCCCAGTGATTGGCTGTATATCATAGTCACCATAGTTTAAAAAAGCTTACAATGTTAAACAACAACTTCTAACAATAATTAACAAAGTTAAAACTTCTCATGTTTAATGTAATAATTATAAAACCTCTAAGTGTAATTATAAAATTTAAATTACACAAAAGGATTAAAAAGCATCTCAAGACGCGTTCTCACTGGTAAATTTTACGTGCGTATTTAACTTATGAAAATTTGTTTATTGTTCGTTGTACGCGTCTACTCAGGTTGTCTGGAGTAACTTAGAAACACATACTGTATCAAAAAACGCGTCCAAACTGCAAACCGTATGCGACGCAAATCCTTCGATCTTCGCTCAAAAACCGACAAACGATGGAGTGTATGCGTTGTGTGCTTCGAAAATTCTTGCGTCCGATTTATGCGACGAACACGTCCACATTAGCAAAATTTACCTCGAGCACGCAAATATACCTATGCGTGCTCTCTTAAAATCTCGTATACAGAATTCACCATTTTTATCGCCATTTAACGTAAATTGCGAACAATTAGGATACACTTTAGATAAAAGAATATTCCTGATGAAAGAAAAGTCGTCTCGTCAACTATTTAATAAGGAAATAGCATAAGTTAACCAAGAATAAATCTATAAATATTAGAACAGAAGGTTCAACAAAAATACTTTAGTGAAGAATTATCTGACATATTTATTCAAATAAAAACTAGCTTCATTGGCGCCTATTTTTCTGTTTAACAACAAAGGAAGAAGGAAGCGATACCACCAATATTGCGAAAAGAAGTAGTATATGCCATCATAAACACAAAAGGTCTACTGGATCTGATGATATGGTCATTGAATTATTAAAACTTATCGATGATCTAAGATGTTGAACCAGAGCACCCGAGATATCAAAATACAGCGAAGCGTCCGTCAGGGTTGCATGCTATCGCCACTACTCTTCTTCAGTGTCTACACTGAAGAGGTATTTAAAGAAGCGCTCTCAAATTCAATAGAGGATATATCTATTAATGGAGTAACTGTGAGTAACTTATGTTTTGCAGACGATACACTAATAAATATCTAATATGATTTACAGAACGTAATGCAATGCCTTAACGAATGCTGTCATGAAATCGGGCTGAAGATGAATTTGAAGAAATCTAAATGCATGATCATGACTAAATCAGCAGATGCAAACACCAAATTGATTATTGGTGATACTGTAATTTAGAGTATGGATACCTACAAATACTTTGAATCACGGATCAAATATAGATCAAAGCAAACAAATCAAAACAGGTATTGAAATAGCACGCGCATTATTCATTAAACTTAAAAATGTTTCCATGTTGGTGGGATATAAGGTTAGCTAAGAATTCTTTGGTGCTACGTATTCTCTACTGTTTTTTATGGCTTGTCAGAGTAGATATTGAAACAAGTGAATACAAATAAGTTGGCCGCCTTTTTTGGTGATACAGCCGAATCTTACGAATATCATGGATTCAAAATTTAAACATGGAGGAACTAGAAGAGTAGGAAAGGAGGGGAAAATCATATTAACTATCACAAGACAAAAACTTAATTTCATGTGACGAGAGGGCAAAACTAGGGATACCTACTTAGTATGCAAGACAAAATTCGAGGAAATGTGTGAAGACGAAGAATATCCTTGCTTAAGAACCTGGGGGAATGGTTTGAATTCAGTAGTGCAGAACTATTTTGAGCGGCGGTCAACATAGCTAATATAGCATAGCCATGATGATTTTTCAATCTTCGATATTAAGAAATGTTTAATAAACAACATATCAAAAAGTTCTACTCGAGAAGTGGGTGCTTCATTTTTTATTAAACAAATGAGCTGCGAAATTAGATGTTTTTTTAAATAACTTCGAAAATATAAACTTTAGAAAAAAACTGACTTGACCATTGAAAAATTCAGAAAATTTTACAAAAAAAAACCTTGCATAAAGATTTTTCTAAAATTAAATCTGTAGCTACTATAACGAAATTCATATTTTTGACATACCTCGTATAAAATTGATACACTTTGATATCCGATGGTTGAGTTTTAGATTTAAGGCCATGCAGAGCACTTTATGGAGAATAACATTTTTTGGCAAAATTGATAAAAAAAATAGTTTCCCATATGGTTCCTAGCTACGCAGACATGCTGTATAAGAGCTAGTGTATAAGAATTTTCAAATTGTAATGCCATATTCGGATTCAGTATAATCAAAAACAAAATAAAAACATATTTGATCAAAGTAAAATGATGAATTCAACGATATTTTTAAAATTATTTATACAAAAAAAAATTGTTATTATTTAAACAATTAATAAACAATTAGCGGCAAAATCTGTGGGTAGAACTTGTTACTTTAACATGTATATAAACTAACAAAATAAGTTTTAGAAAAATATACGATTGTTTGAATTATTCCGAAACAATGCATGTTTTCGTTCTAATTGCACTCCCCTAATAGTTTAAATGCAGTTAAACTAGTTAAATAATTAACTACTTCACACCAAAAACTTGTTTTGCATAAAATTTATTTTAAATAAATTATCAGGGAATATTAATGAGATTTCTTCAAAAAAGGTGTTGTACAATAAATATATTATACACGGCTCACTAAAATAATTAGTTACGCCCCTGTACTACTGATTACTTAAAATTCAAGTAGTATTTATGTAACCTTTCTGGAAACTCCAGGTTATTGTTGAGACTCGCATTTGAACCCCTCGCCGGGGCAGATCGTCAAAAGCTTCCTAACGAGAATCATCTCTAATCTATCGACGCTCCCGCTATTCGTAAAAAGGCCGCATTTTACCGGCTTTTTTTGCTATCGTTTTATACCGCTCAGATAATTCAATCTGCTCAGTATTATCGACGATGATTTATTTAGCGTATTAGTGAGTGCCTTACAAATGAACCAAATGGATTATGGAATTCAATCAGAGCTCTGATGTGACACGTCATCAAGGAATAAAACTGTAAGTACTCTACATGTATGTGAACATAACTTATTAGTCGTGATACTGTATGCATTTTGAACCATATACCTCTCGTAGCAAATATTCTTTGTGCCATTTATGCAGATAATACTTTAAATTACATATGAAAAATCGTTATCTACTCTTAACCAGCTTACCTATGGGAATATACTCTATAACCGTACAATAAGTATAGGTTACTATTGTTAAGGATACTTTACGTATTGCCTAAACATTTCTGTTCCATCGAGCCGTATCATATTAATTATTTATTAATTAAATCCTCAAGGTCCTTCGTATTTGCATATTTTGATAATCTCTATTCTGAGAATAACGGTTTTTCATTTATAGTGTCTTTCTGTTGCATTTGGAAATTTCCAAGCCACGCCGCCCCGGCACAAAAATAAAATATTCCTCTCTTTCTGCACTCAAATTCTCAGTATTTAACCCAGCACGTCTCTACAATAGCTGGTAGGTTGTTAAGCCCGGTCTACACGTGCAATTTCAGAAACTACTTGCTTTGTTCAAATAAAGGAGTCGTTTTGTTTGTATGAAAAAATATTTGCATATATTACATTATTTTATTTTCGTAAATATATTTTTCTGTTTATAGTATACAAAAAGTGTACTCATTTCTTGGCTGATAGTACGGGTGTTATAATTTTAACATTGTTTGTTCAACCTTTTGATTTAAATTAAATTTATAATTTTGAATCCGATTAAGCCTGGTTCACAGGTTACAAAAATTATTAAAAATAATTTTGTTTTCTTGCATAAATTGTAAGTTTTTGCTACATTTAGCTTCGCTTAAGCTCATTTTACACTTCTAGAAAACTATAGAAAATAAATAATTGTTTTTTCCTTCAATTTAATTAATTTAAATACTTGTTAAGGGTGTCTCACACTTGCTGAAAAATACCCATTTTGGAAAATTGCATATATTTTGAAATTTTATAGTTTTGCATTTCATATACTAATCTGCGCTCATACAGGGTGATACTATTAAGCCAATCTCACACTATTAAACGTGTAATATATGATATATTGTACATATTCTCTCATTTTCGCATCGATTTATAGGTTTAGACATTTGCAAATAATCTATCTAATCTCACATTCTCGCAACATGGCTGACCGATCAAAATATAACCGACAGAGGCTCACCGCAAAACTTGATATAACCAAGTTGGCTGATTCGGTTCCCACAACTCTTAATTCTCTAAACAAATATAAAATTCGTGAAATAATTTCACAACTCAAACATTCTTACGGACTTTTCCGCGATGCTCAAAATGTGCTGGAGACGATCCCCGAGGAACCTACCCCCTCTACTGATTCCTCTGTGGTTTTTGATAAATATTTGGATACAATTTCTCTATTGGAAGAAAGGTTAGAGGTCATTGAAAGTTCTAATGTGACTGCTACCCCCTCCCTCCAATTTGACCCTAATTCTTCTCTAACCTCACAGTCTATGGCTAGGCAACGAACAGTAAACCTCCCTCGTATTCAGTTAAAACCATTTAGTGGCTTAGTTACTGAATACAATTCATTCATTGAGACCTTTGATACAATAATAGGATCTGATACTACATTAAGTGATCTGGAAAAACTCATTTACCTCAAAAGTTTTCTAACTTCCGAGCCTTTGACGCTTCTCGAGCATATCCCACTCACAGGTGACAATTACAAAATAGCCCGGGATAACCTGACACAAAGGTACGCCAACTCTAAATCGCTTATCAAAACTCTCATCTCTCAAATTCTTGATGCGCCTCCTATTTCTGGAAACGCAAATCACTCACAATTAAGAAATTTTCATACGGTCATGTCAAATAATTTCAAGGCCCTATTGAACTTGAATAGGCCCCCTTCAGATCTCTTGCATTTACTTCTCATACATATCGCTACTCAGAAACTCGACGCACCTACCATTAGGGCTCTTGAGTTCCAATCCGGTGGTAGCCAAGCTACCCCTGATTTTGTCCATTTTCTAGGGGAAATCGAGACACGCGTTGTTCATCTTGAGAATATTCAATCTCAATCAAAACCAAAATCGACTACTACTTCCAGACACTCTTTACACCTAGCCTCAGACACTTCTACCAGTAACCTTTCGCCTCGCTTAGGTCCTAAGAAATGTTCCTATTGCAACGACTCTCACTCGATCTACTCTTGTCCTCAGTTCAAGCAGTTGAATTCTAAAGAACGTTTTAGTTTTGTCAAACAAAATAAATTTTGTATTAATTGTCTTGGGTCTCACATGCTCGATCAGTGTAAATCCAAATTCTCTTGCATAGTTTGTAAATCTCGTCATCACACGTTGCTCCATTTCGACAAAACGGGTCATAGTAACCCTTCCGCGGCTGTTGGCCAACACAACTCAAATAATCATAATAAAACCGCTATCTCAAATAACTCCCATACACAGGGTAATTCACAACAGGGGCCCTCACATGTTAGAGCTCCTGAAACGGAAGTTAATCTTCAAAATTCGACTCCACATTCAATGGCTCTATCTGCAGCCTCGCTTGATAATCATTTGGTGTTATTAAGCACACTCCAGGTCTATCTTGTCGCTCCTAGCGGCAAGAGGGTCTTCGCAAAGGCACTTTTAGACTCGGCCTCACAGGTTTCATTTATTAGTGCTGACCTCGTAAAGGAACTGTCACTCACCACTAGAGATGGAAAATTACGGATCAATGGAATTAACTCCACCTCATCCTCGTCTCAATCTATTGTAGATACAACAATTTTCGCTGTCGCTAACGACGTTCCTTTTGACATCTCGTGCTCTGTACTCCCAAAGATAACAAATCCGCTTCCTCAAATTTCTATTTCGGCGAGCAAACTAAACATACCCTCAGAGATACCATTAGGTGATCCGATGTTCCATGTAACATCCCCAATTGGTATCCTGCTCGGTGCAGACCTGTATAACGATATCATTCAACCTGAAATAATTCGTTTGGGAAAAGGTCTTCCCGTTCTTCAACGCACTCTACTCGGGTACACGATATCAGGGTCAGTTCCAGACTTTGCTCTTAAGTCGAAAAATACTAAAAAGGCTTTGGAATTTTATTCAAACTCTCTCGTTACTTGTTGTTCTCATAACACTCCTTCCGCCGTAAATGAGCCGGTAGTGTCCAACGAGGAACTATCCGATCATTTACAAAAATTCTGGGAGCTGGAAGAAGCCGCTCCTCAGAACACCGATCTCATTAATGATCACCCCGCTGAAATTAATTTTGTAAAACATGTTAATGTTCTCCCCAATGGACGATATGAGTCCACACTCAATCTCAAACTCCCTATCGAAGATATAGACATGGGAAATTCGTTTCTCTCGGCAAAAAGACGTTTTCTCAGTCTCGAGAAACGTTTTCAACTCAACCCTGATTTATTGGAAAAATATCAGGACATTATATCGGAATATCTCAATAACGGACAAATAATTCAAGTGCCGTTAAAAATGCTAAATGACTCAGGTAAACCTAATTACTTTCTCCCTCACTTTCCCGTTTTCAAATCCAACTCTACTACTTCCACTCGTATAGTTTTCGATCCAAACAATAAATCGTCTACGGGAATCTCCCTCAGTGACGTCATAGACAAAGGTTATGTCGTCCAACATGAACTTTTTGACATTCTCGCTAAGTTTCGTCAGTTTAAATTCGCACTAGTAGGCGACATCAAGGCTATGTTCCTACAAATCGCCATTTGTCCCACTGAAACATTTCTGTTAAATTTTCTCTTTAGGGACAATATTCAGCAGCCTTTACGGTGCTATCAATTTCAAAGATTACCCTTCGGGCTCCCAAGTAGCCCATTTATCGCTCAAAGAGTTATCAAGCACATCGCTGACAACAACAAACATACCCACGAACTTGCTACTAGTGTTCTGCAAGAATCTATCTATATGGATGACCTGATCAGCGGTGCTGACAGTCTTCATGAATTAAGTTGTCTTTTCGAACAATTAACTTCTTTGCTAGAAACCCATGGTTTCCTCCTCCACAAGTGGAACTGCAGTTCTTCAGAATTTCTGTCTCAACACAATTTAAATCCCGTCTCTGAAGTCAGTCTTAACTTCACGGGATCTGATAAAGTCTTAGGCATATTCTGGGATTCAGAACGCGACCACTTTTCGTTTAAAACTCCTATCTTCAAATTGGCTAATGTTGTTACTAAACGTACTATTCTCTCCTACATTGCTACTTTGTATGACCCGCTAGGATGGTTATCCCCTGTCCTTGTGAACGCTAAGCTCTTGATACAGGAAATATGGTCCCAGAAATTGGACTGGGATCAACCCATTGACTCACCCATCATTATGAAAAATTGGCAAAACCTCTTATCGACATTCAAAACTATAGAAGAGGTCAAGGTACCTCGATGCTTACTTTTACAAAAGAAAGTTGTTGATGTTCAATTAATTATTTTCACCGACGCATCGGAAAAAATATACAGCACTTGTGTGTATCTCAAAGCGACATACTCAGACTTTTCTGTATCGTCGCGGCTTATCGCTTCTAAAAACAAAATTTCTCCGCTAAAAAATAAACTCACCATCCCCAAATTGGAACTTTGTGGAATAGTGTTGGGAGTCACTCTGGCTCATAGACTTTTTCACATCTTCAAGAAAAATTTGAGTATATCTTCATCTCATCTCTTTGCTGACTCTACAATTGCCTTGTCTTGGATACTTTCTAAAAAACACATTTGGAACATTTTTGTACAAAACAGAATTCAAAAGGTCAATTCCTTGTTGGAAACTTTTCCTTGTGATTTCCATTTCGTCAGAAGTCACGAAAACATCGCTGACCCCGCTTCCAGAGGGATAAATGTCTTTGATAATCCCCAGACCACCGAAGACTGGTTATGCGGACCTAGCTTTATTAGAGACAATCCCATCGATTTTTCTCTTCATCAAATTCCTCATTTTCAGGATGATCTTCCTGAATTAAGGAAGTTAGTTGTCTCAAACATAGCAACAAATCACGAACTCAACGACACCTTTGAAAATCTATTCGCTAAATCTTCTTCTTTTCGTAAAATTCAAAGAATTGTCGCTTATCTTTTTAGATTCATCAGTAATATTAAAAAGAAAATAAATAACTCTCCACGAGATACGGATATATTGACGCCACCCGAAATGGAGATCGCTGATCACGCGATCATCAGGTATATCCAAAGTATCTACTTTAAAAAAGAGATTCTTGAATTGAAAAATGCTAAACTCGTGACCAATAAAGCCATTCGTAAACTCAACCCCTTCCTACAACATAATGATGGGCTGATTCGTGTGGGAGGACGTCTCCGACACGCCCCCATATCGTATAATCAAAAACACCCCATTCTACTTCCTTCTAAATGTCGAGTTGTAGAACTAATCTTGACTCAAGCTCATCATAAGTTATTACATTCAGGCGCGCAAACAGTACTTTCGTATGTCAAAATGAAGTACTGGCCAATTGACGGATTAAGACAGATTAAACGCTTAATTCGTAAGTGTGTAAACTGTTTCCGATTCATGACACCCAATTCTGTTCAACAGATGGCAGATATGCATCCCGATCGTGTACTCCCCACTAGACCCTTCCAAGTCGTCTCAGTGGACTATGGGGGGTTCTTCTTAATTAAGTCCTCACATTTGAGGAAGGCACCGCTTTACAAAGCATACGTAGCCTATTTCATTTGCATGAGCACTAAATGTGTTCATATCGAACTCGTCACAGGATTAAGCGCAGAAGCCTATATTCTTACTCTGAAAAGGTTTATTGCCAGAAGATCCACGCCCAGTATTATTTGGAGCGACAATGCCACAAATTTCCATGGGGCAAAAAATGAAATGCGCGAATTCTATGATTTTTTCTTAAATCAAAATAATTCGGAACAGATTAAGGAATTCTGTACTCAAAACTCCATAACTTTCAAGATGGGTGTTCCCCGCAACCCCCATCAATTCGGCCTCCATGAGGTAGGAATAAAGAGTGTGAAGTATCACCTCTATCGAATTATAGGAAATTCCCACTTCACCTTTGAAGTGTTTAACACAGTATTATGCCAAATCGAGGCTATTCTAAATTCGAGACCCATCACTAGGATGTCGTCTGACGCCAATGACTTCGCTTTCCTATCTCCAGCTCACTTCTTAGTTCAAAGAAGTTTAACCGCGCCCCCTGAACCAAGTGTTTCAGAGATACCTGAAAATAGGTTGAATCTTTTTCAGCGTATTAGTAAAATTCAACAGCAATTTTGGAAATTGTGGAAAAAAGACTATCTTTGCCTCCTGCAGCAAAGAAATAAATGGACCGACCCTACTGACCCTGTCAAGATCGGGGATTTGGTTCTGTTGAAGGAGGATGGTACTCCTCCACTCTTATGGCCAACTGCCAGGGTAATAGATGTATTGCCTGGTAAGGATGGTCTAGTTCGTACTGTCAAGATTCACACTACTCACGGTGATTTTCTTCGTGGTATTACGAAAATCGCTGTGATTCCCCTGGAAGATTAAAATCTATCCCTAGGGGGAAAACTTATCGTTTTCCTCCATTTTATCGTTGTTACCCCTTGTGTATATAAACTCTAATTTCTTCAAACATTTCTTATCGTTGTGCACATCTTTGCCAATCCCCTCTCTTCGAGGTGATATAGGCCATCTCTCTCGCCTGTCGCCCCCGGCAATATGTACAATAAATATATTATACACGGCTCACTAAAATAATTAGTTACGCCCCTGTACTACTGATTACTTAAAATTCAAGTAGTATTTATGTAACCTTTCTGGAAACTCCAGGTTATTGTTGAGACTCGCATTTGAACCCCTCGCCGGGGCAGATCGTCAAAAGCTTCCTAACGAGAATCATCTCTAATCTATCGACGCTCCCGCTATTCGTAAAAAGGCCGCATTTTACCGGCTTTTTTTGCTATCGTTTTATACCGCTCAGATAATTCAATCTGCTCAGTATTATCGACGATGATTTATTTAGCGTATTAGTGAGTGCCTTACAAATGAACCAAATGGATTATGGAATTCAATCAGAGCTCTGATGTGACACGTCATCAAGGAATAAAACTGTAAGTACTCTACATGTATGTGAACATAACTTATTAGTCGTGATACTGTATGCATTTTGAACCATATACCTCTCGTAGCAAATATTCTTTGTGCCATTTATGCAGATAATACTTTAAATTACATATGAAAAATCGTTATCTACTCTTAACCAGCTTACCTATGGGAATATACTCTATAACCGTACAATAAGTATAGGTTACTATTGTTAAGGATACTTTACGTATTGCCTAAACAGGTGTAGTACAATCAATGAGCAGTGCACCGTAAAACAAAAAATGCTGAATTCTGGGAATCCGGGGAGACCTTTCTTAAAATCTTCATTTATTTTAAATAGGTCTATGATTCAGTCATACATACAACCATATAAAGAAACATTGAAAAAGTGACAAAATACACCACAGAAGGCTCGCAAAAATATTATGGAACAGAGGAATAGATGATCAGGATGTGAGAATCATTACAAAATACTTTTTTTTGTATAGATATCAGAAAGCCATAATTCGAGTAGACTAGCAAAAATCTAGAGAGATTACAATAAGAAGAGGAGTACGACAAGAATGTGTACTAGCCTCTCTACTTTTTAATATGTGCTCAGACGAAATGTTTAAAGAAGCACTAGAAGACATGAAGGCATATCAATTAATCGAATATTAGTGAATTTTGAAGGGCTGCAAATTTTGGTTGATCGCACTACGCAGTAGGTACTGCGAGACGTATGGAATGGCTCTGAACACGAAAAAAAAAACAAAAATCATGATTGTCAGTAAGAACAGAATTGAATACGAAACAATCTACGTTAAAGGGATTGTCGACTATGGAAGCATTCTATATGGATCTACCACAAACAGTCGCCTTAAAAAACTAGATCGCATTCAATATAAGGCTCTACGGTTAGTTCTAGGTGCGCTCAAGTCTACGCCTATAGAGAATCTTTTATCTGAATCCATGGAGCCTCCTTTACATTTAAGACGACTATTTTTAGCCGAAAAATTTATTCTTAAATGCCAATCTTACAACCAAACTGAACTACTACAAAAAATATGTGACATCTCTCTTTCTAATCTTGTCGACAAATGGTGGCATAACAGGAATTCTCCTATTTTAGCAGTGGCATACTCGAACGTCTCTCAGCACTTAAACAGTCCAGGTTAATTAACTTTCTTTAAATCGAGTTTTAATATATCTTATGCCAATGTTAATGTTTGGTTCCCAAATTTTGACACTGAGAATCCAGTTGACTTTCAGCAACATATAGCTAAGCTTGATAATCCATGCAGGATTTTCACGGATGGTTCAAAATCAACATTGGGAGTTGGATGTACTGTATATATTCCAGATCATCAAGAATCCTTGATGTTCAAGTTAGATAAACAATGCTCCATATACTCTGCAGAAATGTTCACGATTTATCAAGCTCTAGAATGGGCTGTCAACAAAAAAACTTCTAACAAGCAAGTTGTAATTATGTCAGATTCAAAGTCCTCGTTATTAGCTCTAGAAAACTCACGTAAACATTTATTTAAAAATTGCCTTGTCGTCAAAATTTTAGAAAACCAACTAAGGCTACTGGAAAACCAGACTTCTGTAACTTTCGTCTGGGTAAAGGGACACATTAGTATTTCCGGTAACATAAAAGCAGATTTTTTTGCTAAAGAGGCAATCTTAAAAGGATCGGAAATAACTTGGCTAGATAGAAGCGATCTAACAGCTACTCACAAGAAAAGTCTGAAACAAAATTGGGATATTGAGTGGTAGGCTTTCTGCAATCGAAGCAACAATTTATACACCAAAATTCATCCTATTTTATCTACTGAGTTTTTTGCGTTCAGAAGTTATCCCAATAGGAATTTACAGGGTGTTTCATTAATAATTGTCCATAAAGTAACTGGAGAAACCTTAGCACAAAATACTAAGATTTAACCTAAAACACTTAAATAAAATGTGGTTCCTTACCGAGTTACAGGGTGTTTTATCTAAAAATTTAAAAAATATTTTTGCACAGCATTTTAAAACTATTTGACGTATCCTTTCCATACTTGGCAGAAAGTGAGACTGCTATACATCCTACTAAATTATGATAAACAAACGTTTCTAGCTGCTACCAAAGGCGTACGACAGGGGATAGTGAATGGTTGACCCTACTCAAATTCTACGCCACTGGTGGAATTACTAATTTAGTGCCATTTTTAGTTTCTCCAATACTTTCTACGTAAATAATATACTCCTCATTGGTAACGATAAAGTCATTAGTTTTCGAGATATTTGAAGTTAAATATGAAACGGCACAGTTATTTTGATCAATTTATGATGATTCATATGATTAAAATTTAAAAATTATTTGTACCCAGTACTTAAAAACTATTTGGCGTATCCTTATCATACTTGGCAGAAAGTGTAGGTACTGTACACCCTACTAAATTAAGATAAATAAACGTTTCTAGCTACTACCAGAGGAGTACGACAGGGGATAGTGACTGGTTGACCCTTCCCAAATTCTACGCCACTGACGAAATTGCTATTTTAGTGTAATTTTTTGATTTTTCAATACTTTTTATGTAAATAATACACTCTTTATTCGTAACGATAAAATGATTAGTTTTCGAGATATTTGAAATTAAAAATGAAGCGACACAATACATTAATTAAAATAACCGTGTCGTTTCATTTTTAACTTCAAAGATCTCGAAAACTAATGACTTTATCGTTACGAATAAAAAGTATATTGTTTTCATAGAAAGTAATGGAGAATCCAAAAATTGAACTAAAATAGCAATTCCGCCAGTGGCGTAGAATTTGTAAAGGGTCAACCATTCACTTTCCCGCGTCGTACGCCTCTGGTAATAGACAGAAACGTTTGTTTAACATAATTTAGTAGTTTGTACAATACCTATACTTCCTGCCAAGTATAAAAAGTATACTTCGAATAGTTTTCAAATGCTGAGCAAAAATAATTTTTAAATTTTTAGATATAACACCCTGTAACTCAAGTAAGGAATCACATTTTATTTAAGTGTTTTAGGTTAAATCTTCGTATTTTGTGCTACGGTTTCTCCAGTCACTATATGGAGAATTATTAATGAAACACCCTGTATATTCCATGTTTATTAGATGTCTCTTTAATCATGCCACTGTCAAGACATACCTCTATAGATTTAACCTATCCGAATCGGATATTTGCGATTGCAATGGATGTGTTGATGATAATAATCATTGGTTGTTTGAATGCAAACATAATGATGATGCAGTTAAGTATTTGATGCACAATCTGATTCAAGAACAAATACCTTTCCCACAGAATAATGCTTCTCTTTTATATTTGTCTCGTCGAAATTCTAAAATTAAACAAATCATCTGGGAGTTTTTAAAAAGGACAAAGAGGAAAATTTAACTTGCACTGAATGAGTCTGATTGAATGTGTTTAGCAATAATAATTATTGTTTGTTTTATGTTTATACTTTTGTAATATTGTCTACCTGTGAAATTTTATTAAGTAAATTTTACAGGGAGGTAATAAGAATAAAATTGTATAAAAATTTATATTGACAAAAAAAAATTATACAAAAAAAAATTATACAAAAAAAAATTAAAAAAAAACAAGTAAAAAGAAAACAAAAAAAATGAAAGAAAAAAACAATAAAAAAAGTATAATTAATTATAAAATTAAAAAGAGAAAAAGATTAAAAACACAAAGAAGGTCTAAACCTCCGCGGTGTCGAACCGGGTTGAAGCCTTAGCGCTGTGTTAAAAAAAACTTATATATTTATTAGCATTTAGTATTAGTATTAAGTATTAGCATTTAGTTTTTTTGTCAATTTCATTATTTCTAAATTAATTTAAGTTGGTTAGGGCCATGAATGTAGAGTATACCTGCCGGTCAATTTAATGTTTCCACCTCCTTTTTGTTTTTTTTTTCTTTGCTTTTTATTGATTTCAGTATCTACCTATGTATGTTTGTGCGTGCATAAGTATTATGTATGTACGTAATCTTATTATATTTGGAATATTGTAGCAAACAGTAATTTAGTATCTATCGTGGCTGAATGGATCAAATAATCCAAAGTCAATAAAAAAAAAAGAAAAAAAATACGTTAAAGGAAAAGCTTTAGAGAAAGTACCCAGATATGTACAATTATTTGGGATGTCAGCTAAATGAACAGTGGGACCGCAGCTTCGAAATAAAACGACGTATTGAGATGACCAGAAGTGTTTTAAATAAGATGAAAACAGTATTATACAATGGAAAACTGGGAATAAAAATTAGAACTAGAGTATTGAGATGCTATGTTGTATTATCTGTCCTTTTATATGGAGTTGAAGCCTGGACAATTTACGGACGCAACTGAAAAAAGACTTGGCAACTTTGAGATGTGGTGTTATCGAAGAATGTGGAAAATATCATGGGCAGAACACGCAACAAACACGGAAATATTAAGAAAGATGAAAAAAGAAAAAGACAACACTTTTTCTTTCCTTCAACACTATAAAGGAAAGAAAAAAGAGCTACTTTGGTCACATACTAAGGCATGAAAAATATGAGTTTGTGCGATTAGTGATATAAGGGAGAGTGGAAGGAGAAAGAGACCAAGACGCACGTCCTTGATGAAAAATTTAAAGCAGTGGAGTGGAAAACAACAATAGAACTATTCTGAACTGCTACAGATAGACTAAAATGGGTCAAGAAAGAAAAAAGAACGTGTGCCAATAACTGGAGCAACATGCAAACCGCAATGAAAGTCATGAACTATTTAAAAAAGATATATACTTGGCCCCAGAATTCAATCCACAAATTCAAGCCATTCAAGACCATAATGGAAAAATTAAAACCGACATAATATTGATCATTGTATAGACCTTGAAAAATTAATGCTCAGAATTATACAAAGACACCAACAGCAGTACGGACTCTAGAGATAGCAACTGAGTTGCGTATTGAGTCCGTATTGTGAGGTTCTAACCTCAGGACGAGCAATCGACAGTGTCAGTGTGGGGAGGTACTACGATGCCGTGATGTAAAATCAAGGAAAAGTTTAAACGTCACATATTATTTTATACAAAAATGTAACTTTATAACAACTTAACAACATTTATAGGGTTTTCACCCAGTTATTTTGCTCGCTCAAAGCATGTATACCTGTAATTAGCACTGATGATGGAATTGTTATTCCGAAAACGTTCTGTGATGTAACTGTAAAGGGGTATTTTTAATATAAATATGCCTTTTTTAAAGGATTTTAATTATTATTTGTGATTATTAGTACCTATACAGCGAACTACAGGAAATTCTTTTTATTTCGGAACCATCACAAGAAATGAAACAAAATGTAACCTGTTAAAATGCATTTTGCAGGGAAAGGTGAATGGTAGAAGAGGCGTCGAAAGAAGAAGAAGAATATCTTGGCCCAGGAACTTGAGGACCTGGTTTGCTACATCCACTACAGGGCTTATCAAGGCAGCAGCTAATAAGATGATCATTGCCAGAATGATTGATAACATTGGTAACGGATAGGCACCAGAAGAAGAAAAATGTATATTCAGGAGATCAGTGGTCAGATTCTATTTGATTTATTGAGCTACTTGATGATGTAAGGAAGGACAATCAGAATTTTTGTATGCCACTATATTGCATCTGGAAACCAGAAGAAGAAATATGGTGCCGGTAATTTTTGAACGGTGTGTTACGAAAATTACGAAAATTGACACTGGTACCGCTAGGCCAATTCGTCAAACAGCTCGACGATTACCACAGGCGAAGAGAGAGGAAGCTGAATGGATTGTTCAAGAAATGAAGAAAGACGGGGTGATAGAACTTTCTACGAGCCCATGGGTCTCTCCGGTAGTCCTGGTCAAGAAGATAGATGGAACTACGAGGTTCTGTGTGGACTACCGTTTGTTGAACAATGTTACCAAGAAAGATAGTTATTGGCTGGAAGTAAATTGTTTTCTACGTTCGAGTTGAAGTCTGGATATTGGCAGGTAGAAATGGATCCAGTGGACAAGGAGAAGACGGCCTTGACGGTCTGGATTATGGGAATTCAACGTTATGCCGTTTGGACTCTGTAATGCTCCTGCGACATTTGAGAGGCTTATGGAAAATGTGTTGAGAGGGTTATCTTGGAAAACGTGCCTGGTGTATTTAGACGACATAATCGTTTTGGGGGAGACGTTAGAAGATCACCTGAAGAATTTAGAAGACGTTTTTAATCGACTTAAAGCTGCCCAGTTAATGTTAAACCCCAAGAAATGCCAGCTATTTCAAAATAAAGTCAATTATTTAGGTCATATAGTCAGCAAAGAAGGAGTGGCCGTGGATAAATGAAAAATCGATTCCATTAAGGAATGGCCTGAACCAACTGATAAACAGCAAGTGAGAAGTTTTCTGGGACTATGTACTTACTACCGGAGGTTCATTAAGAAGTTTGCAGATATCGCTAAGCCATTAACGCGACTTACAGAGGAAGTAAGGGATTATGGCTGGGACGGAGAATGCAAAACGTCCTTTAAAACTTTGAAGAGGCATTTAATTACAGCGCCAATACTAGGGTATCCACTGCCAGAAGGAGAGTTCATCTTAGATACGGATGCAAGTAATGTGGGAATTGGAGGAGTGCTGTCTCAGATTCAAGGAGGACAGAAACGAGATCTGGGATATTTTAGTAAAGTGCTTTCAAAACCTGAACGAAATTACTGCGTCACCAGAAGAGAACTTTTAGCAGTAGTGAAATCAGTGGAACACATCAATACCTCTATGGAAGGAAGTTTCTCATCCGAACCGACCATGCTGCCCTTAAATGGTTAATGCAGTTTAAAAATCCAGAGGATCAGATAGCCAGATGGATTGAACGACTTCAAGAATATGATTTCAAGATAGAGCATCGAGCCGGAGTTAGCCACAGGAACGCTGATTCTCTATCTAGAAGGCCGTGCCCAGCAGAGTGTCCCCATTGCAACAAAACAGAGTCAAAGGAAGCAGCAGTACTAAGAACAACAGTGGTCAACGACGAGTGGACGCCTACCAAGATCAAGGAAGAACAAGAAAAAGATCCAGTTTTACAGAAGATTCGAAAATGTAAAGAAGAAAATCGTCGACCATCTTGGCAAGAAATATCAAGCCTAGGCTCAGTAGTTAAGACGTATTGGGCCCAGTGGGACTCATTTATTTTGGAAGACAGCTTGCTTAAACAAGTAATGGAAAATAATGATGGATCAGCGAGGATAACACAGTTGGTGATTCCAAAGAGCAGAGTAGCCGAAGTACTTCGTCAGTTACACGACCGTCCATCAGGAGGGCATTTTGGTGTAAAGAAGACCCTTCAGAGAATTCGGGAACGATTTTATTGGATGAATAGTTCCGACAATGTGAAGGACTGGTGTAAGAAATGTACTACATGTGCTACAAGTATCGGACCCTACCGGAAAAGAAAGGCTCCTATGAGACAGTACAATGTTGGAAGTCCGTTTGAAAGAATAGCTTTGGATATTGCCGGGCCATTTCCAGAAAGTGAAAATAAATTAGACTGTGTAAAATAAATTAGATATTGTTGTAAAATTAAGTGTTAAATTGTAAGTGTTATAAATTAAACAATTTCAAGTAAGTCTTTTATTTATTTAATAATAGGGTAAATACACCAGTTATTGGCCATGTGCTAGTTATTGGCCTACTAATATGTTTTGATTAGAATTAGGAAAATGTTGGTATTTTGTTAATTCTAACTACTTTTTTAAGATTCGCATGATGTCTCCTAGAGTATAACACATCTAGTTTCAAGGTAACCATTACATTTTAGTCAGTATTCGATGTTGAACGAGACACTGTTCTGTGCCGCTAGTTTGCAACCGAAATTTTGTTATTTACCTAGGGAAACTTGTGTTGGTCGGTAAGTACTATATACTGCAATTCACTTTCTACTTTATATTTTATGTTTTTGTGAGAATATAGTGTATGTCCTGCTGCAAACTACATAACGAATATAACGTTATTTATTCAAATAACGTAAATTTTAAGGTGGCTAACTACTAATGCATGAAATTATCAATGTTTCAGTTATTGGCCTAGATGGCCAATAACTGAAACATTAGATTTTGTAAGAATCTAGTGATTGACATATATGTTAATAACTAGTGTTTTATATGTGGTCAATAACTAATTATTATAAATTGTTTTAGAAAATATGCCAAAACGATCTAAAACGGAAAACAATTATAAAAAAAAGTATTCCAAAGACGATGTTAAAAAAGCGTTAGAGTTAATTAAAAATGGTATGAGTGAGCGAGAAACCTCAAGAATTTTTAATATTTCCAGAGCCACCATAAGTTACCGGAAAAGTCAAAAATTTCATAACAAGATAACGCATGGACCAGATCCATTTCTTTCGAAGGATGAAGAGGAACAACTGAAACGCTGGATTTTTCATTGTCAAAATTTCCTATTCGTTAGAACATGGCTATCAGCATTTCTAAAGCGCAATCCTGACATCAGCAAGTTCAAACATTAACCAAAGAGATATTACCAAATGGTTTGACAACATAAAATCGTATCTAGATAAAATAGGAATTTCAGACGTTCTTGAAGACCCAACAAGAATCTTCAATGGTGACGAGACATGTTTTTATTTATGTCCCAGACATGTTTTTATAATAAAAAGGTTTTGGCTATGAAGGGTTCCAGAAAAACGTCTATGAAATTGAACATAACCCAAAGGTTAACTTAACAGTTATGTTCACATTTTCTGCAATAGGCAATATTTTACCTCCTACGATAAGTTATCCCCATAAAAGATTGCCAAATGATATATTAAGTGTTGTGCTGAATTCTTGGGGTATTGGTTTAACAGAAAATGGTTGGATGGACAACAAAAACTTTTATGAATATTTTGGAAATATATTTAACCCTTATTTAGATCAAAATAATATTGCACGTCCGGTGATACTTCTTGTTGATGGGCATAAAACCCCTTTAACTGTACAGACAAGTCAACTTTGTACAGATTTGATAATTATTTTAGTAGCTTTATATCCTAATGCCACGAGATTAATGCAACGAGCGGATGTGGCTGCATTAAGGCCTCTAAAAACTTTTTTGGAACAAAGCTGTGCTTCAGTTTAGGAGAGACAACCCAGCAAAAACTGTTAACTTAAGTACAGTTTGCCCCTGTTTTAAAATCTGCTAAGAAAGCTGTTGAGAAAAAAATTGTATCCAAACGGAAATTATTTGATGATAATACAAATCAGTCCTTAACAAAAATTACAATTCTGTCTGATAATTTATTATCAAATCTTCCTTCAGACTTCGAAAATCGAAACTTGGTATCAAACGTTCTTCCGCGTTTTAAAAATACAAACTTGGTATCAAACATTCCATCACATTTTAAAAATCAAAAAGTTTCTAAAGGTGTGTGTTACCTATGTGTACTAAATATTACATAGTGTAAGGAAGGCATTAGATGCCAAAGGTGTCTTAGAACATATCATGTAACTTGCATAACAAGATTCTATGGCGGCACAGATCAAGTATATGTTTGCGAATCTTGTCAGAATAAAAAATAAAACTTTACTTTGACATATCTTTTTTTTTGTGTCCACACTCATCACAAATTCCTTGCTTACTCAAACACCTACCTGTCTACCTATTTTAACTTACGAATTATTTGGTAAAATATCACTTTAAAAATGATGGCCAATCACTAACACATATGTTGTCAATAACTGGAACAGGATGGCCAATAACTGGTTCATTTGCACATTTAGAAAAGAACACATATAAAATATTTTCAGACATAAAAGATTAACATAATAAAACTTTGCAATATGTAGAAATAATAATAAAATTCCATGATGTTAAAAATAGCTATATTAGGCCACAGTAACAAAACATTTCATAGATATATCGACGTGCTCTCCTTAAGAGGCCAATAACTGGTGCTTTTACCCTAATTAAAAGTCAATTCGCGTAACAGTTCATAAATAAATCAGTACAGTAATATCCTAACAGGTGTAAAAAAGTAATTTTCTCAGAAAGAGTTTACAAAAATGTGGAGCAGTACTGGTCTATGAATTCTGATTGGGAGAATTTGCACGAAGGGTTCAAATATCGACTTCCAGTTCTACTTCCGGCCAGGTGGGGTAAAAACCTAGGACTTACGAAGTCCAATTGCTTGCTCCTAGTATTTAATTAAAAACTGTTAAAATTAATTTAGTAATTTTAGTTATCGTTATTTAATTTGTTTTGTTACAGTTTGTAACGTTACAAACGTCACATCTTTGATATTTTATTTTGAAATAATTATTTTACCTTATTTTCTTTAATATTTCATTAATAATTATCTTCTTCTATTTGGTTTACCCATTTCCCCCTTTTAAAAATTGGTTGGCGCTCTTTTATTATCCTCTTTTATTATCCTCTTTGATTATCATTTTATTATCCTTTTTTATTATCTTCTATTTAATATATCTCTTTTTATTTAAATCATCATCTGAACATACTGAACGTACCTCGTATACATTCTCACTCCGTAAGTATCTGTCTCAATTCGGAACATGCCCGCCACCTATGTCGCACTGTCATGAAAGTGTCACTTCATACTTCATCCCTACCAGAAGACACAAACTGGAAGGGAAAAATTAATCCTTAAAAATGCATGTAATTCGAAAAATAAATCATTTTTATTTCAACAAATCATCTTCCTCTTGGGGTGAGCTACATATGGTTTTTTTTAATAATTTCTTACAGTCATTATGTTCCATCCATACCTAGTTTCTTATAACATTTTTTATAATATTTTTATCTAACCTTCAAATGTTCAACCATGTGTTTGGTTTCTATATTTCTTTTCATCTATTAATATGCACGTTTAGTAATCAGAATTTTAACTATTCTCATCTAAATTCTATGTAATTTACCCTTGCCAATTACTATTTCTGAATACTATTTGGCAAAGGTATATTTTGGTTTTTCTTCTTGATGATTGATATGTGTCTCTGTTTTATAGTTTTTGGGAATAAAAGCACTTTCCTCCCTCCGGGAGCTGCAAGCATCCTCAAATCGCCGGCGATACAACAACGAGGACCATGTCATCAGGGCTGCAACCGCATTACCAAGACTGCAACGACCAACATCCGTAGGCCTGGTGGAATACAACACCTACAACCCCAGAGCCCGTTTCAGAATCAGCAGCAGTACCATACGACATCAAGAAGATACCATCAGCTACCAAAAGCCATAAGTATAATCCAGAATTGTTAGTTTTTGGCAAGAATTTGAATACATTTGTTAATGCAATTTACAAGTCATTTTATTTATTATATCTTTATGAACAATAAACATGATTAGTTAAAAACTATGTTTTGTTTGCTTCCATTCCAATTTTCAGAGTTCATTCTAAGGTTAGGACAAGACGAACACACACCTGAGTGACTGAGCTAAGCTAAGGGTGTAACGATGGCTATCTTAGTTGATTGGGATAATATTTTCGAGTATTGTTTCAATTAGCTGGGGTAGTCAATCGCTTTTTCGTTACAAGTTTGTAGGTACATTATATAGGCCTGGATCCCGCGTCCCAAAACAACTTTATTAATAGCAAGCTGAAAGTTTATTAATAGCTTAGCGGTGTCTAGTCGAACAAACTTTGATGTAGGGGAACACTGGAACATGGGAAGTTTTAATTGTGGAACAGATTACAGGTTTCGAACGTCAGGCTACCAAAAAGGTCCCATGTATTTTGTCGGACAGAACTTCCAATTGAATTGTTACCCTTTCATTAAACTCTCATGCAAAGATCAGACTGCTATTTTATCACCAATATAATTCTTGTCATTTGACATGTTCTACGTGTCGGATTTATTAAAATGCCACATATTTGTCTGACAAACATTTTTTCATATATTATATAAAGTTTGTTATTGAATGAAATTAAAAACAACCTGGGGCCTGTTTCATAAAAGTGACAATTCCTGTCGAACAAGTGCCAAACAAGTCTTGTAACAAGTTTTTGTTTCATAAAGTGACAAGAGTAGATTATCAGTGACAAGTAATAAGTCTTATTTTTACAAGTTTGTTTTACAATTGTAGGTAGGTTTTTGTTTCATAAAAAATAAATCAATGAAAAGTTATCATTTTTTCCTAGCATTTATTAGTGTAAAGTGACAGGAACTTAATATCCTGTCACCGTCCTATTTTCTCATAAAAAATGTGGTCCAGCGACAGTGAGGACGAAGTCAACGTGGTAGTAAGGCATTAACGACTAAATCGAGTATTTCTTTAAAGAGTAAATTTTACTTTTAATGCATTGATGGAGTTCAATAAAAGATTTCGAATGAAGTCTATAAAAATTGAGGAAATAATAACAGCAATTGTGCCTTGGCGGTTGAAGCTCCATTATTAGAAATTATGTGTAGCCTTTCGTTTCGCTCCGGGCTATTATTGGTGGACACATTATCAAAATATTTTGCAATTGGTTCCATTTCTGCCGTTGTTTCTTGAACTCCATTCAAAACCGGTGAATCTTTTCCCAAAATCTCGTACATTAACAGATATCTATCTCCGTTTTTTTGACAATCGCGCCTATTCCTGTGCCTGTTTTTCTGTCATTTTCCAGCTTCTCCACTGCACTCTTTCCGTAAATTTTGCCAAAGTTCATCACGGTAATATGAATATTGCTTGGTTTCATTGATGAGACCCATTGCAAGTGCTATTTTTTTTACTTTATCTCATGTTCACTTTTCAACGTCTTTATTAAAGTGGGACTAAATTTTCCAAATAAAATATCTTTCCTCGATATAATCTCACGCAATAACTCTACATTTCCTAACTCGCGAGACATGACGTTTTGATATAGTTTTGACGTGAGTTTGATGTTAAATATTTATTACACTTGTCGAAAACAAATGTCAGAAATATTTTTTGACCAGTGTCAACAATCATTTTATGAAACAAAATTTTTAAATACAGTAGACTCGCGATTATCCGAGTCTAGGTTATCCGAGCCCCTTGGTTAACCGAGGCAAAGTCATAACTGGTGAGTTACAACTTTCAACCTTGGAGCAAAATCGTCGCCTCAAAAAGAGGAATGAAGCTTACGCAAAAATCAATCAGACTTTTTTAAAAAACAGTAATATTGATAAGGCAAATGTTTTTATCTTTTATAGACAGTACTGTATCAGTTTTGTCATTAAAATGTTCACAGTTATGGTCATTTATGTGTTTTTCTATCAATATAACCAAGCTCAGTGTTAACCGAGTTTTTCCGTATCCGAGGTAGTCACGGTCCCAATTACCTCGGATAATCGCGAGTCTACTGTACTTGTCAGCCAACACTTGTAACTTGTAAACTTGTAACTTGTAAACTTGTGACTTTTATGAAACAGGCCCCTGCTAATTTTCACAATCATAAACTTGTCAGTATGACATGTCTAACAATTAAAATCACGTTCCACAATTAAAACTTTCCCTGTTCCAGTGTTCCCATACATCAAATTTTGTCCGACTAGATACCGTTAAGCCAGTTAAATTTTAAATAAGTTTTTTCTACAATCGTGTTAAAAATGCAATTTTTAGCACACCATAAGAGCGTTAAAAATGCTACTTTAAAGCACTCGTGCTTTAAAAATTTTAAGGCACTGCAGTTAAAAGTGAATTGTCAAATTGTGAAACGTCAAAATATTTATATTTCATTTATTAACATTAATATTAATAGTACAACTTGCCAAATTTGAAAAAGGTGGTTTAAAAGGTTATTAAAATTTAATTTAAACTGTATTATTGCATTTTTAACACGTTTGTAGAAAAAAAACTAACGTATTGACACTATAAGCAGTTTCGATGTAATGTCAAGAAAAATATAAAAATGGAATGTCAGTCAAGTTCAAGAAAAACTTTTTGTAGGTATTGTCCTGTATTTGAGAATGAATAAATTATAATTATTGATATATAAGACGTTTGTAGAAAAAATATTGTATGATATACGTGTTAAAAAGTACATTTTTAAGGCACTCATGTAAATAAAAACTTTCACATGCGTACCTTAAAATTATACTTTTAACACTTATATCATAAATAACTATTAAACTAATTTTCAGCTCGCTATCAATAAACTTTTTTTTGTACGCGGGATCCAGGCCAAATAGTTTTACTAAACTTATTAAATAATAGGTCTGGATCCCGCGTACGAAAAAAAGTTGATTAATAGCAAGCTGAAAATTTGTTAATAGCTTAAGGGTGTCTAGTCGGATAAACTTTGATATATGGGAACACTGGAACAGGGGCAGTTTTAATTGTGGAACAGGTTAAAAATTTGGAACGGTCAGACCACGAAAACGGCACATTTATTTTGTCCGACAGAATAGACTTAAACTCACCGAACAGAGATTAAACTCTCATGCAAAAATCAGACTGATATTTAACACCAAATGGGCGTTTTAATGAGTGGAACATGTAGAATATTGCAAATGACAGGAATTATGACAGCTGATAAATAGCAGTCTGATTTTTGCATGAGAGTTTAATCTCTATTCGGAGAGTTTAAGTCTATTCTGTCGGACAAAATAAATGTGCCGTTTTCGTGGTCTAACCGTTCCAAATTTTTAACCTGTTCCAGAATTAAAACTGCCCCTGTTCCAGTGTTCCCATGTATCAAAGCTTATCTGACTAGACACCTTTAAGCTATTAACAAATTTTCAGCTTGCTATTAATCAACTTTTTTTTCATACGCGGGATCCAGACCTATAAGGTTTTTGGATATTTTTTTCACGTACCTAATGTGAGACTTCAATTTTGTCGAAAGCTTTATTAAATTTTAGCACAGATTATATTGAAATTATTTTTATGCGCTTCACCTCGCTCTTTTGCTACAAAACTAAAGGCCCAATTTCTCATGATGTAACGAGAATCAACTTTTACCTCTATAAATATATAAATAGCTATAAATCACTAATAATATCAGAATTATATAACAGACTCTTATTTAAATATTGTAATGCCGATCAATATACTTTTATAGCACCATAAAAAGACCATAAACTTATGAAACGGTAACAAGTGGAATATTTATACACTACTCAGATTCTGATTTAGTGTGAAGTGCATGACCTAAAAAATTATTTATTTGTGCTAAAAATCTGTCTATCGATAACGAAAGTGTTCAAATACTATGACATTTTTTGATGATACAATAAAAAAGGTGTGCACTGTTTTAAAAGTATCGAGACATTTTTATTACAAGTGTCGATGGTTACGACATGAATCAATATTACGTAGAACCTCGATCTTTTATGATGGTCTGTGTAAATAATCAGGGATAATCAGAATCAGACCCATGGACTGAGAAGAAGAATCGGTCTTGGGTGGGCCACATATGGAAAACTGAGAGAAACTTTTAAAAGTGAGCTGTCCACATACCTGAAAGTATTTGATCAATGCGTGCTCCCAGTGTTGACGCTTACTTTAACAAAAGCATCGGTTACCAAACAGAGTCACACATAGAAGAATAGAGCAATCCATGTTAGAAATAACTGTGAGACAAAATAAAAACGAAGAGATCAGGAGAAAATCCAAGATGACTGACGTCATCGAAATGATAGCTAGAATGACAGACAAAAAGGTTATTGGAATGGACACCGAGGGAAACTGAAGACCGGAGAAGCGTTGATCTACCATCTTCACGATGAACTGACTCTTTGAAAGTGATAAATAAAACCTTAATGAGAGAGGCGCAGGATAGACGGGGTTGGAATCACGAGGAAGAGGCCTATGATCAGCAGTGGGCAGGAGGCTGGATATTGAATACGATGAAGGTTCTAAACTTAGGAACGAAATATTTAACACATTCACATGCCAGCTATATTTTCTTATATGCCCCCACGGGTCAATCTTATAATACTGTAATTCTATATATCTATATATTATATACCTATTGGTTATTTCCAATGTTATAAAAGGTCACAAAATAAGTATATAGGGTCAGTGTAATCTCTTCAATAGTAATAGTCGTTCCCATAGTCTATCGTTTCTCCACAGAAAAAAATTGAACAAAACATGGACCATTATGGGTAAGAACCCATGGGTCAAACACGTTTGACCTTTATCCATTTGGAGAAAGCATACCATAGAGTGCCCAGGAAACAATTATAGAAAGCAATGAGAGGAATGCAAATTAAAAAGAAATGGGTCTGCTTCTTGAAGTACCGTCTTCTATCGGAGGTTCAGGGCCGCCGCTACCATGTGTGCAAAGTGTGCATCGCACACGGGCGGCCGATTATACGGGCGGCGAAAAGCAAGCCACTGATGATAACACTTTTTTTAAAATTAAAATAAATTTAAAAAATTAAATAGTAATGATTCAGATCATTCTATAAACTCTAATGTTCCAAACAATCTAAAAAAAATGTCAGAAAATGTTATATTTATTATATGAACTGCCTTTTTGCAGCTGTAGTCATAAAGTAGTTCCGGGAATTAAATGCTTTTTAATTCAAATTGGCTGGCTTCGTTCGGACTTTAAGATATATTTATCTACGTGGTCCTTTTTTCAAATTCTGAACATTTATGATTTGTTAAGAGAGTACGATACGACCATACGATACTTTGCGAGAATTTAGATAAGTGCTCTCATTGAGTAATAAAAAAGTATTTTTTATTACTCAGTGGCTTAAGAAAATCCTTTTTATCACTCGATGGTTGCTCTGTTATATTATTGTTCCTTTATGCTTATGTATGGTTATAGATGGGTAATAGTTCAATCTAAGTTGAGAATTTGATGATTTTAGCCATGCTTTTGATAAACGATTTTGTTTGTAAAATATAGTAGTGTGCCCGTTTCTTTTGCACACTACTGTATTTCAAATAGGCCTGGATCCCGCGTACCAAAAAAAGTTGATTAATAGCAAGCTGAAAATTTCTTAATAGCTTAACCGTGTCTAGTAGGCAGTAGGGCAAACTTTGATGTACGAGAACACTGGAACAGGGGAAGTTTTAATTGTGGAACTGTTTAAAAATTTGGAACGTCAGATTACGAAAACGTCCCATGTATTTTGTCGGACAGAACATTCAATTGATAATTGATTTGTTACCCTTTCATTAAACTCTCATGCAAAAATCAAACTGCTATTACTAACCAACATGATTCCTGCCATTTGACATGTTCTTCGTGTTCCACTCATTAAAATGCCTAGTTGGTGATAAACACCAGTCTGATTTTTTGTGAGCGTTTAATAAAATGATAAAAAATCAATTGGAAGTTATGACCGACAAAATATATGGAACGTTTTCATAGTCTGATGTTCCAAATTTTTAATCTGTTCCACAATTAAAACTTCCCCTGTTCCAGTGTTCCCATACATCAAAGTTTGTCCGTCTAGACACCGTTAAGATATTAACAAATTGTCAGCTTGCTATTAATCAACTTTCTAAAAGTAACGTCGAGATAAGAGCAATAATTATTATTCATGTACGCGTTACGGTTACGATGTACACATTTCTGTATCTTCTGCACATTTCTTTAAATAAGTACCTATGTTGAAACGACTTAAGTGTTAAAAGGGGGGCGGCAAATATTAAGTTGCACACTGGCGGCCAACACTAGCGGTGGCCCTGCGGAGGTTGGCTACCATCACAGCAATTTTAACTTTGTTCGCTGCAGCTCTGAACAATTATATTGAACTGCACCCGTGCCACTCCCTTTAAATTTCGCAACCAGGAAATCCTCCTACGTTCCACATTTCTCTTTCCCGAGATTTTCCCTTGGATTATGAGCCTAGCAGGGATTACTTTTCCCCTCTCATTATGTGGCCTAGATATTCAAGTTTTCTCCTTTGTATTGTTTTCATGACTTCGCATTCCTTCCTTATCTTCAGCAGAACAAATGGGTAAATATAACAAGAAGTGCAAATAAGGTTAAACAATGAATTAAGAAAAACAATCAGCGGAACAAAGGGCCTCAAACAGGGATGTGGTCTATGACCTACACATTTTAACACAGGTACCTAGGTAATATAGATCAGGTTTTGAAAGGATGGAACAATAGGCGTATCAGCACACCACAGTTTACTACTTTTCACAGATGTCCAAGTCAGTACATAGAATTTTTACCTATGATAAAGGAAGAATATGAGCTATGGGGACCCAAAAAAGATCGAATACTTTTCTATTGGATCCGAGGTTGCAGTTTTGAAATTAAGTTTAGAAGAAAAGAGGCTGTCAAGAGATGAAAGACTTTTAAATATTTAAGCTCAATGATAAACGGAGATGGTACTTGTATGAAAGATATCATATTTAAATGAAAATAGCACGGGGAAAACAAGCCACAAAAGCACTCCATGGAATTATCTGGAACAACACTTTAAAGAAAACAGAAAAGGATGAAAAAATACTTGATGTTTCCTTTCGATTCAGAGGCGATACGCAATCTCCAGACAGCTGTTTCTGCCTTACGGCGTCCTCAGTGGAGCTGCGTGCACACCTCTGAATCAAAAAAAGGATCTTTAAAATATAGTGATGAATATTATAT
Organism: Diabrotica virgifera virgifera; assembly: GCF_917563875.1. Classification (NCBI taxonomy): domain Eukaryota; kingdom Metazoa; phylum Arthropoda; class Insecta; order Coleoptera; family Chrysomelidae; genus Diabrotica; species Diabrotica virgifera. The sequence goes on from NC_065444.1 coordinate 45,872,598, forward strand.
ATACGAACAGATATATGGAGCGGAATTATGGCAAATGACAACATCACTCTGGACTTTATGAGAAGATGTAACAGAATGTAAGTAGAATGCTCAATAACAAAAAATGTGGAAAACAGAGTAATGCAACGGTACGGGTATATTTATGTAAAGAATGCCAGACGGGAGCGTTCAAGTATTACGTAACGCAGTTGGGGGGGGGTTTGTAAAACGTTACGGCGCGTTACATGGGGGGAGGAGGTTCGAACAGCGCGTTACGTAACATTCTTTTTTAACTTAAATAAAAAAACTACATAATTTCTTTTATGTTTTACATAGACCCCTGAATTGTATTATGATTTGCCTACTGATTTTTCAGTAGACCCACTGATTTGAGCTCCGATCTACTGAAAACTATATATAACCTACTGATTTGAACTCCAATCTACTTATCTACTGAAAACTGTATAAAATCAACCGAAAACTCTAAAAAAAATTCATTGCTCAAATGTAAACCATTTCTCATTTATATTATACAACCCAAAGCCCAACATCCAACAGCGCATAATCTTCTTTCATTTCACTTCACCTAAATTATATTTTTGATGGTTTAGCGACATAGGATTTTCAGGGTCAAGTCAAAATGATGTCAAGTGCCTAATAAAGGGATTCTTTCGTTGAGAATTGTTTTGTTTTCAAAAGACCATATGTTTCCACTATCCGGAACTGTTCCCTCGGAGTTATTTATGGGTTTATCTGATGAATAGATAGGTAGGTACTTTATATTTTGGTAAAAATGAAATGGGTAATTTAAGTCCATAACATGCAGTATCGTTTTCAGCAGTAGGTAGGTATTCATTAATGTTTTAAATATGTACGCAAATTTTCAAATTATTTAAAAATGTCTTTAAATAAAAAGCATTAAATACAAAACCCACTATATTGATACTTAGTTTAGAAAAGTGATAGATATTTTAAAAAATAATACCCTTATTTAAAGTGTGATTCCTGAATTATTAATTTCAAATTTTTATGTGATTAACATCTTGACTCTTGACGAAAATTATACATAATTTCAAAATTTCACCTTGCATTATTCATAATAGACCCTACATAATACACATTTTTGAGATGAGGTTGTTAAGCAGCTTCTAAAAACAAAAATATACAGGGTGTTTAATTAAAATTAAAGATAATGGACTACGCTAGGCTTGCATGAATCACCCTGTACATTTAAATTTATGTTTAAAAAACACACATTTTTATATATGAAAATCTACGGGTCCCAGCGTTTTTTAAAATTATTTAAAACAAGGACAGAAATAATTTTATTCCATAAGTGCCTTATATATATAAAAGTGTTTCAGAAAAAGGTAACACGATCTCTAGGATAGGTGAAAAATTAAAAAATAATTGGGGTTTGCTTACTAAATAATTTTGGTTTCACGATCAGGGCGTTGAAGAACAAAAAGTTTTACACATTCTTTTCGCTATTTTTCCGAAACTACTGGTAACATCGTATATTATTCGTTATACAGAAATTTTTACTAAGCAAAATAAAATGTTGAAATTATAAATATGTTATTTTAAGCTTTTATTAAAAAAGATAAAATAGAAGAATGCATGAGAAGAACAATAAAGAATGAAAAAAAATGTATGTAAGGATGGGGCCAAGTAGGGAAAATGTAAATGTAAATTAAATGTAAATGTAAAATTAATAATAAAAGATTATTATTGTAAGTTTTGAACATATTTCATGTCATGGGACATGAAATTACGGGTGGCAGGGATAACCAGACACATGAACTGAATAGAAGAATCGTTCTTGGGTGGGCAGCATTTGGGAAACTGAGAGAAACTTTTAAAAGTGAGTTGCCCACATGCCTAAAGAGAAAGGTATTTGATCAGTGCGTCCTCCCAGTCTTGACGTACGGATCAGAAACACTTACCTTAACTAAAGCCTCGGCTACCAAACTAAGAGTAACGCAGAAAGGAATGGAACGCTCAATGTTAGGAATAACTCTGCAAAACAAAATCAAAAACGAAGAAATCAGGAGAAGAACAAAGGTGACTGACGTCATCGAAAGGCTAGCCAAGTTGAAGTGGAGATGGGCAGGACACATTGCCAGAATGACAGATGGGAGATGGACAAAAAGGTTATTGGAATGGAGTTCAAGCGAAGACAAGAGAAACGTCGGTCGACCGCCTACAAGATGGACTGACGACTTAAGAAAGCTAAATAAAAACTGGATGAGAGCGGCGCAGGATAGACGTGGTTGGAAACGAGGGGAGGAGGCCTATGTTCAGCAGTGGACATTTAAGGCTGAATGATGATTGTAAGTTTTTATTATTACCTCAAATCCCATTAAAATAATAACAAAGTTCTTTTACCGAGTTTCCGGTACTTTTCGCAACCTCGTTTTTCATTTAGGTTCAAATGGCCACTTGGGTGTTACGTAACGTTTAGGTAGGGGGAGGGGGGTACATAAAAACGTTACGGTGCGTTACATGGGGGGGGGGTCAAAAATCCTCAAAAATTGCGTTACGTAATACTTGAACGCTCCCAGAGCACAGGTGGTCGAAAAACGTGTTGGACTAGGACCCGCTGGGAAAAAGACGGAGAGGAAGACCTGCTACAAGAGGAAAAACGTACATAGGAAATGCTATGATATATTAGAGACGTCAAAGAGTGACTGCGAGAATAGAGTGCTATGGAGGACAATATCGGCGAACTCGTACTGGGAAAAAGCCGAAGAAGAAAGCTACATACAAGGAAATAAAATACCTAAAAAAATAAATATTGACGGAAGATGGAAAGGATAAGAAATACGAGTCAGCTAAATTCATGAAGTATTATCTACGAGAAAAAACTGTTATGTACAGTATGGTGGAAAGTGCTGTTACATGGCTCTTAGAAGGCTAAATAATAAACCGGAATTTTTAAAACCGAATTTACTTGACGTACGCACAATGACGTCTGCGAATGTGGGAACGCAACACGGAATGGTTATATGTAAGTACCGTCACGCGTACATAATAGAGAGAAAGAAACCACCTAACTACATCACCAAGTTCAACATAGAATCCCTACAAGACGAAAGTACTAAGGATCTCTACCAAAAAAGACTTGAGGAAAAGATCAATCTTAGCCCTATTGAAATCACAGACAATATAAACGAAGCATGGGAAAAATAAAAAATCATATAAATAGTAGTGCAAAAGAAGCCATTGGAGAAAGAACAGTTGACTTAAACGGCGGCAGAAACCAAAAACCATGGTTCACACAGGAAGTCAAAGATTTAGCAAAAGAGAAGAAAGATGCATACCTAAGATATATTAACAATAGGTCCCCAGAAGAGTATCAAAGATATAAATCAGAAAGAAATATAACAACTAACAGAATCAAAGATCTAAAACAAATATATTGGGAAAAATTCTCAAATGACATGGAACATGATTTACGAGGAGGTCAAAAGAAGGTATGGAACATGTTGAGGAACAGGAAGAAGCCAGTTACCGAAGAATTACAAATTAACGCAATAAAACCAGAAGAATGGGTAACTCATTTCGAGAATCTATACAAAGACGATAACGACGATAATAATGAAGTACAAAGAAATGACCTACAAAACATTCACTAAGAAGAAACAGAGAGTGACAACATCACTCAAGAAGAAGTAAACGAAGCAATCAAAAGATCAAAAAATAGAAAATCACCAGGTCCGGATAATATACCAAATGAATTAATTAAATACGCAGGTACAAAAATAATAGAAGAGATAACAACATTATTCCAAAGAATTGTAAACAACATGACAGTACCAGAGGAATGGAGAGAGAGTATAACAATACCCATCTACAAGAAAGGCGTAAAGACAGATCCTACGAACTACCGAGGAATTACACTACTCAATTCTACATCAAAACTATTGACAAAAATTCTATCCCAAAAAATATATAAGAAAGCCGGTGTATCGGAAGAACAACAGGGTTTTCGCCCAAACAGATCTACAATAGACGCTATTTTCATAATGCGACAATTAGTTGAGAAATCAATAGAATTCGACAAGCCCATGTTCACATGCTTTGTAGATCTGAAACAAGCATTCGACAGGGTACGATTAAAGGACGTGCTCAGTATCCTTGAAAAGAAAAACATAGGTCAGAGGTATAGAAACATAATCAAAGAGCTCAATAGATCTAACAAAACACGAATTAAAACCACACACGGGCTCACGGAAGAAATCAAAATCAATGCAGGCATTAGACAAGGGGACAGCCTCAGTCCATGCCTATTTAATTTAATAATGGATGAAGTTATAGGTAGTGTTAACATAATGAATCAGGGATACAAAATGGGTAACCGAACCATGAGAATACTTTGCTACGCAGATGATGCAATCTTAATAGCCGAAAACGAAGATGACTTACAACGCCTACTACAAAAATTCAAAATAACCGCCGAAAAGTATAACCTGACACTATCCAAAGAGAAAACCCAATCGATGGTAATATCCAGGAACCCAATTAGATGTAAGTTAGTAGTGGACGACCATATAATCGAACAGGTAATGGATTGCAGATACTTAGGTGTGGAAATATCTAGCGACAGGCATCTGTGGCAAGAATCAAAACAGCAGGCAATGAACGCAGCGAGAATATCTGGTTTCCTGAGGGATATAATCTGGCGGAATAAATATATGAGCACCGAAAGCAAAGTCCGCATTTATAAGACATGTGTTAGACCCGTACTGACATACGCAGCTGAGACAAGGGCCGAGACAACAAAGACCAAACAGATAATGAGAACAACAGAGATGAAAACCCTAAGATCCATAAGAGGTATCACACTCAGAGATAGAGTACGAAACGAAGACACATTGAGAGAGCTAGGCGTTCAGAACGTAGTGAGATGGACAAGAGCGCGACGACGCATGTGGAGGGACCACGTAGATCGGATGGACCCTGAACGTATGGCGCATTGGGCGAAAACACAGAAGCCCAACACCAAGCGACCCATAGGAAGACCCAAAAAACGATGGTACGAGAGTTGGAGCTCCGGATCGCAGCAAAGACTGTAACAGAAGAAACAGGACATAGTCCTATTACAAGAAGAAGAAGAAGAAGAAGAATTAACGCAGAAAAAAAAAACAATATTTCTCGACGATATAATATTGTCTGAGTTAACAGATACCTACCTACTAAGAAGAAAAACCAACTTTTTGGATACGTCCAAATGAGAAAAATGAACAATAGAAGCTCGCCGATGAGAACCTGCGAATGGTTCCAAAAAAAAACGAAAAAAGTAGACCAAAGTATCTAGTTCCGAGAGAAAGGTATCAATATAGCATGAAGAGAAGTGACGATGATTGAAGGTCCTTCAAATTTTTACCATGGTTAATGCTGCAAATGGTCATTATGTACCTACCTACTGATATATTTTTAAATATTTTTTACCAAAGGAGACTGATGGTATAGTAGTACCAGCTTTCTAAGAGACTCATTAATATTTAGCTCAGCCGGGTTATTTTCTTGTGGTGTGAAAGTCCATAAACAAGGGCCTATTCTACCTGTTTTGTGAAATGATCCCTTGTTTATGCAATTTAACACTTCGAAAAATACCCCAACTGAGCTGAATATGAATGAGTCTTTTAGAAGTCTGATACATACTAGTATACTTTGATAAAACAAGTATAGTATAGTTTATCTACATTGATTTTTATTCAGTATTGAGTTACGTACTTGTCGCACATATAGGTACATGCTTTAGATAAAATCTCTACCATTTAAAAACACGGGTAATAGGTATTTCAATTGATGATAATATATATGAAATAACTTACCAGGAGGTTTAGGAACATTTCTTTTCACTTGCATCCATTTATACGTAGGCAAAACAGGCTGCGCTATAGAGGCAGGACTTAACGAGTGCAATCCGTGGTGTTGTCGTAACCTCGAATGCTCTTCTGCGGGTATCATCTCTTGTTTATACCTATGAAGATGCTGAAACTCCATACAAGCATTCTGAGCTCCTGATCCTAACAAATAGTTGCTATCGTTTATATCCACCTGATATTTGTTTTCGTGAAGATAACCAGCTTGCAGTTGCGAGTCTTCCGAACTTTCATTATGATGAACTAGCTCGGGGTGAGTTCTGGAATAGTTGTCATTGTAGTTGTTCTGGCTATAGCCTGAGGTAGTGTTTGCGTAATCCAGGTTCGTATAAGTCAGTCCGCTGTCTGTATTCACGATAGGATTTTCTTGGACGTGCTGATGTGCGTAATAATTCATATTATGCGGTGAAGACGGTGATTCTACGGAGTCAGCTGGAGCTGTAGCGTACAAATAAGGTTCTTCATAATGGTAATTGGAGGAATAGTAGTTCTGGAATTGATGATGGGAAGACGAGTGGTTTACTTCACTGGAATAGTTATAATAATTAGGTTCGGAAGAGTTGTAGGGCGCGTTGTGTTGATTATGATGACCGTACATAGTAATGTCCATCGTCATCATTGTTATTTCACTGTCCCAGCGGGTGGAAATCACGACGCATGTGTTTGTGATCACCGAACGCACTTTCAACAACTAAACGATATAATATCCGTTACGAAACTGTCTGTGCCGCCTTGATTGGGTCTCTCGGCCCGCTAACAATCTACAACATTGTGTAGTTGTAACACAGCTGCGTCACACTCGGGGCGGAGCTATGGATTACACGTGTCTTGCGCTGTGCGTGCGGGAGCCAATAGCGGCCTGCGGTTATGAAAAGATGTGATGCTGGAAGAGCGATTGGCCAGCATCCAGCCATGATTGTGTCTATAGGAACGTTAGGAAATGTTTGGTATGTCATTTATGGGAAGTTGGGAACATGACAGCTTTACTTGTATTTTTTTTTTCGCGTAGAGGTAGATTGGTAGCCTGGCTTTCTACATAAATTTACATTATATTAGAAACTATTCGAGCGTGTTTGTTGATGCTTATATCTATATTAGTTTCATGGGTAGAGGAGATAACTGTTATTAACCTATTTAGCTACATCGATACCTACATGGAACGAAAATATATTAAAATGTTTTCAGTCGTGTGATAGTGATACCTAAATATGAATACAAAAATATTACTTCGATTTTAGATTCTCATATTATTCTAAAGAAAAAAATATATGTACCTACGCTACCTAAGTAGGGGAGAGTTGTACAAAACCGGGTAGGTGTCCCCTTACCATCAACAGTCGTGTGTGTATTCATTTCTACTTCATTTGAGTAATCTGTGCCGGAGTAGTAAGACCTCACCTGTTTTTCGATGCAGCAAACTCGATTTTTAAAGTAAGTTTGTTGTTGTTTTTTCCCTCTACTGAATAACTAATAGCCATTTCAAAATTTAGCACATGTTACCTAGTATATTACCTTTAATTTGGTCAAAAATTTTTAATACTATTTCATAACTTAAAAATTTAAATAATAGAGCAAAGTAACCAAATATGGAATAGTGCCCCAATATGGAATTTCTTGATTTCTCCGAAAATATTAGTTGGAATCTCACTACAAGACCATCCTCTATTTCAGTCGCTCTCTTTATTATCGTATTCACACCTCTGTGTCAGATGAGCCAACGATACGTGTCTGACCTGGCGTTTTGTTTTATCGTCTCGCAGAAAATTTCAAAGGTAAATATATTCAACGAGTATTATTGGTTATTCTGCATGAATACAGACTTGTTATGCTATTGCGTATATCAATAGTACCTTTATTTTGATATTTTATGACCTTTCTTCTGTAATTCAAACATTACAACTTGAAAAAATGTTGATACTTGATACTAGTTTGAACTAATGTACAAATCCAAATATGGACAGTCGTTGGTGCCTAATTATGGAATAGTGGATTAAGTGTAAGTGGGCTCATTACGATTGTGCTAGTCCAGAGTTTCATACATGGATCTGTGATGTCTGCAAGTGAATTAAGCTACTTCTTTCATTTTTCACAATTTTCTTATTTAAATTTATTTGATCTCAGACCAGATGTTTATGTCTATTGTTGTTATTGATATGCTGGTTTATGCCTATATTCCATATATGGTATCTATTCCATATTTGGTTACTCATTTGTGATTTTGTTTTTTTGTTCGATTTTTTTTTTGTTAATTAAGATATTGAATAGAAGGCTTTTAATTACTACATAAAAATGTATGACTGATGTGGATGTGTCATAACATTAAATTGTTTTCATTTCTATAAAGGTATTATGTTATATCCCCAAAACAAAATGGTATTCCATAATTGGCGACTTTCCTCTATTTAGTGTCTCGTTTACGAGTTTGACAAAACCGGGTAGTCCGAAAATCGACAAAACCGGGTACCCGATTTTATAAGACCTATTATTGTTACTTCCAGTTTCTGCAGTGGTTCTTTTGATTTTAGTTAAACTAAAACATGTGGCATTATAAAAGAAAAACTGCTCGTCAGTCGTGGGATCAACGAAGCATGCAAAATGCAATAGTTGAAGTGCTAGAACATAGGATAGTATGCAAGAAAGCCTCTCAAAGTTTCAATGTTCCGCAATCCACTTTAGAAGTAAGAAAAAAAGTAAGAAATGATAACTCTGTTGAAGAAGCTAGTAAGAAAGCTAGTAGGAAAAAAATCTCCAGTCGTACAAAAATTAAAATTAAATGAACTGGACAAAAAAGGAAAAATATGATAAAAAAGGCTGCACCAAAAACAAAATGGGTTCCGAAATAACCGATTCTGATTGGAGATTCTGAGAGTTTGTGGGGAAGAAGATAACAATGACGATGTATGTCTATATTACAATGAATCATTTTCAAATTCTAAGGCGAAGGAAAGGTTGGATAAAATGTGTGTCTTGCACTAAATGGGCTCATGAAGCCTGTAGTGCCTATGATGATGTAGATGAAGTTTTTATTTAGGACTTCTGTTCATAGATTTTCGATTTGTGTTGATATAGGTACTTTCAATAAATATGTTATTTTCTATCCATTAGTCTTTTTACATGGTAATTAAGTTACTACCCGGTTTTATCATACCGGTTGGACAAAACCGGGTATTTTGCAATATTTTCATAAAAATAAAAAAAATTGAAAATTTAAGAATATTTATAAAAATTGACATCGGTATATTAAATATAAGTCATTTGAGAATATTTTAATCTGCAGCAAACGTTTGCTACTCTAACATAGCACAAGATACAGACGGTTTTTGGACTGGTACCCGGTTTTGTCCAACTCTCCCCTATCTACAGTCGGAAAAATGAAAGAATACCCATGAACGAATATATAAAACACGCTGTATTTTCCTGTCACCGTGTCACAAAGAAAATTGTCCAGTGCAAGTACATGTAACAATAATTATTACATGTACTTGCGCTGGTCAATTATTTGTGTGGCACGGTGACAGCAAAATACAGCGTGTTTTATATGTTCGTTCATGGGTATTCTTTCATTTTTCCTACTGTACACACACCCAAACTTATATGGAATCACCTGATATTTCTTATTAGTTCGTGCGAATTAAAAAAACGAACACACGAAGTCAAACAATATTTATTTTAGCAATTTAATAACCAATGGATAACAATTAAATTAAACAATAAAGTGGGCGGCTGAAAGGCAAACTGGTTCAAGTCACTTTTTTTGTCATTTTGAATTATGGTCATATTTGGATTGCCAGCAGCTGATTTCATTTTATGGCAAAGAGACCCAAGTCGTAGTTCGCCTAAAAATCCGCTAGAGCGCAGAAGCTTACTGTGCCTGACTGATGTCAGCTGTATATTCGGCCGGCAGAGTGGTCTAAGTCAGACTTAGACCAGTTTGCATGAAATCGATTTGTTCATTCACTTGTCATACCAGCTGAGGCTTGAAACAGTTGCTTTCTTTTGCCAATAATTATTGTTGTGTTTATAAAGTTCACGGTGATGGAAGACGATGATACACCTAGTGAGCCTAGCGTTCTTCAGTACTCAGGATCAGATGACTTCCAACCTTCTGATGAATTTAGTTCAGGTAAGAAAATAAATAATTATGAACCTAACCTCAAAACTTGTACCGGGCTGGGCCTAGATCTACACATTACTATACTACATTCGCTCTCGCGAGATTTTTTTTGACACATTCGGAATAGGAAACATACAACACAAAAATTGCTACCTCACACTATTAACTGCTAAAATCAACTCAAATCAACTTAATCTTTCATTAAAAAAAGAAGAATTATTAGAAATAGTGGGAGTGTCTACTAATCTCATAAAATTTTGTGAAGTTTATTTCTACAAAATATTTTTATTTTGTACAATAAATAATTTTCTCATTTGCTATCAATACATTATAATGGTTTAAATAAATAATTATTGATTGGCGTAAGGTTTATGTTATTTTTATGTCTGTTTACTATTAATAATATTGGATATGAGCAGGTGCGTTGGTTTTGTAGTAATTTCCAGTCACTTCTGACAACTGAACTTTTCAAAAAAGAAATTACTAACGTCAGTGTTAAAAAAAATCTCGCGAGAGCGAATGTAGTATAGGTACTTTTTTTAGAGCGTACAGCTATAGTTCAATCTGTATAAACGAATATGTGTTTTTTGTTACAGATGACTCTCGGCACTCTGGAAACCTTGAAAATTCTGCTGGTGATGGTGATGGCGAAGGACATGATGAAATGATTCCAGTTGCTGTTCAAGAAGAGCCACCCAAAAGGACACGAAAACGTCAAAGAAGAGAAAGCAAGCGACAAAGTAGAAAGAAGCAAAGGAATTCTGGTTCGTCCTATAAAACAGAGAAAGGTAAAACAGTTCTAGCAAAATTATTTAGAAATACTCCGTGCTTGTGCAAAAAGAAATGTGACAATAACATTGATGAAGAAGCAAGGAAACATGCTTTTTCAGTTTTTTGGAAGTTGGGATCTTTCAAATTGCAAAATGCCTATTTGTGTGGCTTGGTTAAGCAAGAAATCCCAAAATGTCGTCGGCCAAGGGATGGTTCCCGCCCAAACAAGAGCTCGTCCAACCATTTTTACATTCATAATGTGGATGGCAACAACATCAATGTTTGTAGACAGTATTTAGTTGACACCTTTCAGATCAGCCACGGTCGATTGACGCGATCCTTGAAGAAGCTAAAAGATGGAAAAGCACCTGGATTGGACGAACGTGGCTGTCATGTTCCAGCCAACAAAATTGCTGTTGATCGTATGAATGTTGTTAGGGAACATATATTCTCTTTTCCTGCGTACCAATCGCATTACACTAGGACTCAAAACCCTAACAGAAAGTATTTACCATCACACTTGACCATCACTGCTATGTACAAGTCGTATTTAGAATACTGTAATGGGAAAGGCGATCCTGTCAGTGAGGCGGTGTATCGTCGCACATTTAACTCTGAGTTCAACTTACATTTTCATTCCCCTCTAAAAGATACTTGCGGAAAATGCGATGTGTTTAAAACTAAATTGAACGTATTACAAAATGAGCAGGAAAAACAACATTTGAAAGCAATGCATGAACTGCATTTAAGAAAAGCAGAAGCTGCTAGGTCAGCAAAGGACGAAGACGCAAAGCAATCAAAAGATGATCCAAACTATTATGCGTTCACATTTGACCTGGAAAAGGCTTTACCATTTCCTAGACTTACTACTGGTATAGCTTATTATAAGCGAAACATGTATTTGTACAATTTAGGGTGTCACGAACTCAAAAATGGGTTAGGGTTTATGTACACATGGGACGAAACCCAAGCTTCCCGTGGTTCCCAAGAGATTAGTTCCTGCGTAACCAAGCACTTGCTATCAAGGGCTAAAGATTGCAAACATATTGTTATGTACAGCGATACATGTACTGGACAAAACAGAAATTGGAACTTTGCTCTTGCTATGCAAAAGTTGACACAGATGGAAACGTCTATCGATGTAATTGATTTGAAATACATGGTAAGTGGCCATTCAATTTTACCAAATGACACGGACTTTGCTTCAATCGAGTCCTATGCGCAGAAAAAGCTACAGGTAATTTATTCCCCAAATGAGTGGAATGAGGCCATCCTGAAATGCCGAAGTAAGAATCCGTTTCACTTAACAAAAATGGACAGAGAGGACTTCTATTCCACCACGGAGTTAGTTGATGCTGTAACTAAACGGTCAGTGAACGTTGATAAAGGAAACTTCAACTGGCTGAAAACCCAGTGGATCAGATTTATCAGAGAAGATCCTTTTGTCCTTTTCTACAAGGAAACTCTACAGAAAGATGTACAGTTTGAATCAGTGTCTCTCGCTTGGTCGAAACAAAAGACAAAGAAAAATCGAAACAATGACCAAATACCTGTTGGGTTGATTGAACAAAGTCACTTGTACAATGCTCCCCGTCCTGTGACTAAAGAGAAGAAAAGGGATATGTTAGACCTTTTGGACTATATTCCACCCGTTCATCATGAGTTCTACCGTAACTTAATCACAGGTGATGATGTTGAGGACATTGGACTTCTGGAAGAGGTGGCTGAACCAGAGCAAGACGAAAACATTGATTAAAAAAAACATTTATCTGATGTAGGCCTATCATGTCTTTTTATACAAGTTGAACTGTAATAAAGTAAGCTACTTTTTATTATTACCAGTTTTTTTATTTTTCATTTTCCCAGATAGCTAAAAGTATCAACTAATGTAAGCGATCTAAGTCACGTTTTACGGTAAAGTGGTCTAAGTCCTGACTTAGACCACTTTTACCCATCTAATTAATTAAAATTGGTATTAAAACTTACTTAAGGTAAAGTGGTCTAAGTCAGTTTTTTGGCTATAGCGTTAAGGAAAAACACGCTAAAAAAACGTTATATGCTTTAAAAAATAAAAGATTATTGTACAAAAGTAACTAAAAAATAATTGTTTAACTAAAGTCAGTCATTACAAAATTATTGCAAAAAATCAAAAACATCAATTATCTCAGAAACAGGTTTGTATGACTTAGACCACTTTGCATTTCAGCCGCCCAAGTATTTAACAAACAAATTAAAACTAGCTGTTTTAAAGTCAATAGAGAAATTTTGCACCTCTTAAAATAACCGCTGATTTTGGCTCTGCTATGGTTAACTTTATTAAGCATAACGATTACGGCAACGTTAAAAAGTAAAGTTTTTGCAGCCTGTCAAGTAGGTTTTTCGTGTCATCGTTAACGTTATTTAAACATAACCTCACGTCACAACGTTATTGTAATTTTTGAGCATATACTTGAACAGTTTTTGATATTTTAATTTATATGTCATCAAAATTAGAATCTATGTAGGTACATGTAATTTTACTGATTTTATTACATTCTGGCAACAAAGCAATTTAACCATTACTATAACGATAACGATAAGCACTAAGTACTTTAAACCTCCGTAAATTACGGAATCCCTTATGTTTAATAACGATAACGGATCATATATTCGCTACTGCGCAGACGTAGTACAGTGTGTCCACGGATGGAGTGCCCAAGAGGAAAAACTTTTTTATTTTCAATTTTAGCGAAAAATGTCATTCTTGATAAAATGTTTTGCTTGTTCTAAATCCCCATAAAACGAAATAAAATTCAAGTTTTTCAAATCCTGCTTAATTTTGTAGCCAACTTTATGTACCTAAATCCCTATAAATTTTTGCACTAAGTTCGAAATAATTGTAACAATAATAACTTGGGAGAATAAACTTTTCGCTTTTTTGAAATATGAAGCCAGACTTTTTCGTTCTCCTTGAAACATTTAATTATTTATTAATTAAGTAATTATTAATCTAATAATTTTAATAATGACATTTATCACAAGATAAATTCTTTATTGAACGCTTAACATTGTCGAAAAAAAATGACAATTCGCAAATTATTTATCGGAGTTGACAGTTACTAAGCTATATTGTGGCTTGGCAACACTAGATTAGTGTTACGATTTCGAACTTAGTGCAAAAATTGATAGGGATTTACATAAAATTGGCTACAAAATTAAGCAGGATTTGAAAAACTTGAATATTATTTCGTTTTATGGGGTTTTATAACAAGCAAAACTTTAAATCAAGAATGGCATTTTTCGCTAAAATTGAAAATAAAAAAGTTTTTCCTCTTGGGCACCCCAACCGTGGACACACTGTATAACGATAACCATAACGGAATTGCAAAATATAAGGTGCAAAATCTCTCTATTAGCAAAAAAAATTTAAATGTAAAACATAATTTACATATTACTGGATTTGCTGTTATAACCATGCATTTAGTTTTTTTGGGAAGATTAACATGATAAATGTTCTGCCGCGTTATATTAAATTGGTACAGCATAGGTACATTGTAAATTATATTCACTTTGAGATATTAGTATTGCATGGTCTGCATAGAAAATTGTTTGAAGTTGTTTTTCTCCCATTTAAATTTCAAGCAAGGTTTCAAGCAAGCTTACCTATCTATCGTAAAAACGAATAGGTACTGTTATGTTCAAAGAAACAATGTGAAGCCTCAGAACCGGACTGATAATATAAAAAGGAACACTGCAAGAAATAAGGACAAAAGAAAAATATCCAAGACCCAAATTATGAGAATTAAGTACTACATGGAACATCAGATCGCTCAACATCGGGACCGAGAAATAGCCCAAATAGGTACCTAGTGGTCTCCACGTAAAAATCTATGTGCTAGTTTAGTACGAGCACATATTTTAGTAAAAAAACTACTAAAACATGTGCTCTATAGGAAAAACCAAAAAACAAAGGATAATTAAAATCAAAATTAGGTTAATATGTACTTACTAACATCTACTATTCTACAGTGGAGTAGTAAAAAACAGCCAAAATCACATCAAACAGTGTTAATCATAGTGTTAATTACAGACGTATAAATAAAGAATCTTTATTTATACTTAGTACTTACGTCCATGGTGTTAATACTTACGTATCAGAAACGATTGTAACAGCGAAGATAAGAATGGAGTAGGAACAACTGAACATATTCGATGTATACTGCCCAGAAAATAACAATAAGTCCCAAACAATAATAAAAACATTTTATAACGAATTACAACTAAAAATAGATCAATTTAGAGGAAACTTGATAAAATATTGGGCCGGACATGTGATAAGAATGGTGGAGGATAGGCTACCAAAAAGAGCACTGAATGCTAGAATGCAGGAAAAGAGACCGGTTGGAAAACCAAGAAGCGCAGGGAAGACACAGTAAACAGCGACTCACAAGCCCTTTTAGGAGTCCGTGTATGGATAAAAGCAGCCACAGATGAAAAAGAATGAAGGCAAAAAATAAAGGAGGCCAAGGCTCAATTTGGACTGTAGTGCCGTAGAAGAAGTTGATAAAATATTGGGAGATTTTAACGCTCGAATATGCAAACAAGTCATACTCGGGAGTAGGTAAGCAGAAACAGAACGAGAATGATAATTATATTCTAGTTCAATCAGAGAGTATAGCAAGCATCTCTACCGGTTTCGGGGCTTCTTAGCCCCTCATCAGGAGAATTCCAATCAGGAGATACATAAGTAGGAGCATATTATGCTCTTCTCTCTGACGGAACCAGGATAATACTCCGCGTGCAGTCACGGATTGCAATGAACGCAATGGCAGGGAACGATATTGTCTAAGGCAGCCCTGCCATATAGTTCGTTACAATCCGCGACTGCACGCGAAGAATCATCCTGGTTCCGTCAGAGAGAAGAGCATATCGTCGGTCTAATAAGCAAATTGTCTAAGTCCATTTTTTGCGAAAATTATTTTTTGGTGTCATCTAGTAGTAGACGGTAAAAGCTACAGCTTTCTGACAATTTCCACAAGCGCCATTGTTATTTATTTCACGCCAATTTCGCTAAACAAATTTTGCTGAAGTCCAACGTTCTTTCACATTTATACGAATATTGCCTATGTCCATTGTTTAATCAGGTGTTCGCTTGTACATGACAGTGTTTCTAAAGTTGTTTTGATTGACAACGTTGGAAAATGTAAGTAAATGAATATATTTTGCTTCTTATTATTAATATGCATATAAATAGAAAATTTGTGTAGGTACCTAAATATTTTGTTTAGAGTGTAAATCAGGTTTCTCCAATTTTGGTCAATTATGTATTGGAGTTAGGCAATTTTCTGTTTTATTACTTTTGTTGTCTTTTGGACATAGGCAAGATGTTATGCCGTTATGGTGCGTTTTATACACATAAAAACTATATTTTTGGATAATTTAATAATTAAGTTGATCCTTTTGTGTTAAATGTTTACCTATAAGGATTGTCATCTGGTGATGCGGTTGTGACAGATATACATAACAGGATTGCAATACAATGAGGATGGCCCAATAATGTTTAAACTTCGTCATTCCAAGGAATGGAAACCTTTACCGTGCCGCATGAATAAAAATAAATCTGTAAAATACGATGATCTTCCAGAATTATTACAGGGTGGGCAAAAAAAGAGTTTACCTCGATATTTGACAGTACCTAGTTATTATATTTTAAGGGAATGTCGAAACAGGTCGATTTTTATTTTTAAATTACAATTTTTTGATATATATTTCATACTAGTGACGTCATTCATCTGGCGTGATGATGTAATCGATGAGTTTTTTTAATGGGAATTGGGGTTGTCTTGTAGCTCATTTAAAAGGGTATTCAATTCTCTATTCAGTAATATAAACATTAACATAATTATTTATACAGAGTGTCTAAAAAAATTTTTAATTAAATTAATTGACAAAAAAAAGGAGAAAGCACGTAATTAATTTTATTCAAAATACATTTTACTATTGTCAGAAAACAGAAATATGTTTATCTTACAAATCAACAAAGCTTTTCGCTCAAATGCAATGTTCAAGCCAGCTCCCGCCATTCACCTGCCTCTTGGAAGTTTGAACATTTAATATAAGCGAAAAGCAATGTTTATTTGTGAAATAAACATTTTTCTTGTTATTGACAGCAGTAAAATATATTTTGAATTAAATAAATTACATATTTTATAATTAAAATTTACTTTTTAATAGGTACCTAATATTTTATATACCTATCTTTATATTTGATATAAAAACAAAAAATGTTTATTATTTGTCAGTTCAAATTAAACAGTCTTCACTTCACATAAGTGTTATTTGCATACCTTCGTATTCTAATATGCTCGAAAATAATGCAGGATCTCACGGTCAATTGCCTCTCTTGTAAAATTGTAAAGAAGGCAAAAGGAAGTGAGGAGTCAAACTGCTATCAGTACTATCAGAATGGTGGTCGATCTGACAAGGGTGTCATGTCTTTAGAGAGAAGTTATTCTGAAAGAATCCGTGTAGCCTATGAGGTGAAGAATCTTAAAAATAAAATCAGGATGTCCCGCTCAACAAAATTTATATTTTTAGGAACTTAAATTAAATACAGGCTTTGTCAGAGAGTCAGAGCTTAAAAATAAAGAAAGGAAAGACGATATAAAAAAAGGCAAAGATGGTTTAAATAAAATATAAGTAATTAATGATAAAGTTGAAAATTTGAACAAAATGCACATATATTATCTAATAAGAAGACGATAGAAAACTATTATTAACCTAATTGTACCTAAGAACATTATGGTAGGGGAGCCCTAGCGGGGATTTTTGCAGTAACTCGAACGCGTCAGATTATCATATGGGGAGAAACCTGGTACCCTGTAGATGTACCTCTACCATATATTGGCTCTAAACACATTGGAGTTCGTTAAGGGGGCCGAAAAAAAATCTAACCTTAGAAAAACTCGAAATCGTCAGATTAAAATAAGGTAAGTTAAGTGCATGCAAAACAGTGTTTATTTCAAAAATCTAACGATTTGGGCAAGGCGTAAGGAAATGGGTGAGTCACAAAGTTTGACAAGAAAAAAGCGAATATTTTGCGAAATAAACGATAGATCTAAAAACTAAAAAATATGTGCTCAATATTTTTCAAAAATTTATCGAATGATACCAAACACGACTCCTCACGGTGAGGGGTGGAGGGTAAATTTAAAATTTTAAATACGAATCCCGCGATATTGCGCAAAATGAACATCAGATCGAAAAACTGAAAAATACACTTATTCAATATGTTTTAAAAATCTATCGAATGGCACCAAATACGACCCCCACGGAGGTGGAGTGGGGGTTACTTTAAAATTTTAAATAGGAGCCCCCATTTTTATTGCAGATTCGGATTCCTTATACGTAAAAATAAGTAACTTTTATTTGAAACTTTTTTTCGAATTACGGATAAATGGCGCTATAATCGGAAAAAACGATTGTTGGAAATGGAAAATTAAATTAAAAATGGAAAGTCCCCACTAAAATGGAAAACTTTACTTAACTTTTTTTGGTTTTAGAACCTACCCTTCACAACCCAATAGGTCCCCACAGCGCTCGAGTGACTGCACATTTAGCATACTTTCCTCCCTTACTACGAGAGGTGAATCAAATATGAACCGACCTTTGCTAATAACTTTTTATTGAATTATAATTACAACAATTAAACAATACTTCATTTTTTTATATACATTCCTTTCTTCTGTATGCATTTTTCCCACCGCCTAGGAAGTTTCTGTATCCCATTTTCATAAAAAGAATGAGGGCGGGTATCTAACCAATTGCTCACGAATTGCTCCACTTGATTATCATCATCAAAACGCGCTCCGCCTAGTGCATCTTTTAATGGACCGAACATGTGGTAATCACATGATGAAAGATCAGGACTGTATACAGGACGTTCAACGAGAGTCCAATGCATTTCCGCTATTTTTTCTTGTCAGCTGTATGCGGTCGAGCGTTGTCATGCAAGAACAACACATCTCGTATACGACATGCCGTCTTTTGGACCTATAGGCAACTCGAACACGGTCCAAAAGACTACAGTAATAAGCTGCATTAATGGTTCGTCTCTCATGAAGAAAATTTAGCAACAAAACGCCAAGATAATTCCAAAACATGTCGCTAAAACTTTGCCTGCAGACAAATGAGTTCTCGCTTTTATCGGGCAATTTTTGGACGTCGTTGATGACTTTTGTTTTCTACGGCATCTCGTCTTTCACAAACTTGTCTATGCCAAAATTTCACTTGTGTATTGGACAGTGTTGATTCCCCATATTGATTTTTAAGTCTTCGCAAAATTTCAGCGGGACCAACACTTTCTTTTGCAAGGATTTTGATAACAGCAATGCGTTGTGCAACCGAACATGGCACTACTCTCTCGCTCATCGCAACAGTAACTGACTGCACGTCATAAGAGAACAGGCGGTAGCGCGCACTCACACATTAGACTATAAACTGCCACCACAGGACTAATTTAGACATATACGCCAGTTTATGCTAAGCGGAGACGGGAAGGTCGGTTCATATTTGATTCACCCACGTATTACACAAATTCGGTAAAATAATTAAGACAAGGTCAAAAAAGTGGATTAAAAATGAAAAATGGTAAACTGAGATAAATATAGAATATATCGAGCAGTTACGCAGTAAGTCTTTCTGATAATCACTTTGAAATGTGTCTATTTTGTTGATTTATACTGGTTTTCGGGAAATGCCTTATTCCTCATGCAAATAAAATCCTGCTACATATCTGTAATCAATGAACGGCTAAAGAACTTTGTACTTTCAGAGATACGCGAAGAATAATGCGGACTCGTACCATGGAAAGAAACGCATGAGCAGATATTGAACACTAGACAGATAATAGAAAAGGCGAGAATACATAATATACCAATGCTGCTCTGTTTTCTAGCATAGACAAAGGCTTCCGATCCAGTAAAATGGCACCACAAAGTTAGATCTAATAAGAAATTTGTATAATAAAAACTCAGCCGAATAGTACCTACACAAAATACATTTAAATGCGTTCAAAACAAAAAAAGGATTTAGACAGGAAAGCATACTAACATACTATCACCATTATTATACAATACTTACATATTTTGAATATAGGTAGATATAATCAAGAAAGTACTAGACTAACAGAATGGAGGAATCACTGTAGGTTGCAACACCGGAAAAACAAAAATGATTGTCATAGACACGACAATAACAATTTAGCCCAAATACACCAAATGGTGAATTTCGAAGTGGTATACAAATTTGTCATATACAAGGGCTCTCTGATTTCAACACTGGCACTAGGTCCTCAGAAATCAGTCATAAACTAGAAGTGACCTAATCCGCAAAAGCTAAATTAATTAAAATATGAAAAGACCGAACAATATCAAGGAATAATAAGCTTAGATTGTTTAATGAACTTATTTTTCCCATTTTCCATATGCAGCTGACACATGTAGTCTTAAAAATCAATAGAAGCATAATCGAAGCCTTTGAAATGTGGGTTCTTAGAGGAACTACATAAGTATATACCAGTGGCGGCTCGTGGCCTTGGAGACAGGGTCGGCAAGGTTTTTTTGTCTCCTCATATAGGTATACCATCAAACTAAAAGGCTTAATTCATCATAGGAGATTTTGTTGTTTTTTGCTTTTTTTTTATTTGATGTATTGACATTCTCTCTTGTTTCATGGTGTTTCGACAATACGTGTTGATTCTTTTGAGACAAGGTAAATCCCGTTTTTTTTAGGCAGAAATTGGTGGTAATAAGAAAATTGATAAACAGTTTGTTGTAATAAATTGCAGTACTTACTACATAGAATTATACATACATATTGTGCAACTTATCCCACTTTCTGAAAATATTTGGACCAGCATAATTTTTAAGTACCTAACTTGTAATAATAAATATCTTGGAAATTCTTTGGCGAACGTAACTTTTAAATTTTAAATCGTCAAAGAGGTCAAAAATTTGTAAATCTTCAAAATTCGAAAAACGAGTATCTATTTGCATATAATAGTAGGTATCCAAAATTTCAAGATATACTTACTCGTTTTTCGAGAATATGTATCATCTCGTTGTTTTTTTTTTGGGGTGGTTCGGAAATATCAAGCGAATCCAAAACATCACTGCGTATAGGTATATCGGAAACTACTATCATTACGAAAATCTCTGAGATTTTGCACCAGCTTTCGTATTCTATTTTTAGAATAAATAATGTTGATTGACTGATTTTGAACAACAAGGAATATCTTGGGCAAACTCTGTCTTAAAAATATTTAAAAAAATATTGAAAGAGTCATTAGTATTTAATAAAGTTCTCAAAACGATTGCTTCACGGATCGAGGTATCGCCACTTTCAAAATCATCGCCTTCGATAATAAAATCAAAAACTTCCAAAAGCTGTTCACGAAAATCTGCTACAGACACTAAAACTATAAGAAATAATCTGCTTAGATAAAACTAACCGAGATTTAAAATTTCATCGCGTCTGACAAACTGTTCGCTTTTTTTCGAAACAAATTTGTTCTAAAGCAGTAATCCGTTTAGGTGAGCTAAACTGGCAAGAAAAGTCGATATTCTTTATTTTTTTACACGTATCATGTAAAACTAAATTCATTATATGCGCATAATAGTGAGTAAATAAAGCTTGTGATGCAATAGTTTAACTTTCGCCTGGAGACTATTCAATTCACCACTCATCACAGCAACGCCGTCATAAGATTGCCCCAGTTTGCCCTACCAATTTATTTTTGGTATAAAAAAATTTGAATCTGTTCTTTAAAACACCAAAAATATATTCTGCCTTATTGCTTTTACTCACATCTCTAAAACCTAAAAACCTCTCATAAATATTACCACGTAACGCGTATCGAACAAAATAATTGATAATTATGAATGACATGATAATCAGAAGTTTCATCTACTTTCAGTGAAAAGCAAATGGTTTTCTAAATCTCAGATTCAACAACGTTATTCAAAATTTAACTATTTGATTATATGTATTATGTAGTTCATTCTGTATTACGAATACACTTCGAATCAGAAAGTAAATACATAGGTATTTCTAAAACAATTTTATTAATTCTCTATAATTACTTTGATTTTTAACAAATGCTTCGATCCATCATGTCCACTAAATGATAATTCCTGACACTTAAAAAAATTACAATATCAATTAAACGACGTAAAACGGCGTGATTATTTTTGACAATTTCTACCGATGCATGCTTCCAAATGAAACACCGACCGGCAGACCTAAATGTGCCGTACTTGGCGCGTAACCTGCCATGCCGTATCTTCTATTGCCCACGGAGAAAAGTAATGTTCGCTTCTCGCTTGCTCATCGACTTGTTACGTCGTCGTTGAGTTTTACGTGTAAATTGTCAAGCTACGGATGGTAGGGACGGCTAGCCAAAAAGTCAGATAAATGGCTCGGATCATTGATTTTTTGAGAAGTCTGTTATGCGCAGGGATCACTTAACGCTCGGATTGATCAAATTCTTTTAAAAACCATGAATAAAATTTAGTCTGTATTATCTGATAGATTTTTTTTTATTTCAGAGATACAAATATTTAAAAAATCTATATCTATAAATGTGTGGGTCGGCACTGACGACCCTGCCGACCCTGACCGGCCGCCACTGGTATATACATGTCCTAAATAGAATACAGAACCAATCTGTCAATTCTTGAAGTGTTTAGTATAACAGACAGGATTTAATTTAAATATCTAGGATATTGGATAAACGAGACACTAAATCCGGATGAAGAAATTAAAACCCGTAGTTATAGAAATTGAAAGAGAGACATTTATGAAACATAGATCTATTCTGAACGTTACATGTAGCAAAAATCGAGTCCTTTTTCGAAGCTTATGTCGTCTTTGTTGTGCCGTCCTATTCCGAGGCGTGTGATTGGGTCTTTAAACATTTTTTTATTTTTTGAAGTTATACTTCTTTAGGCACGAGGGTGAATTTTTACATTCCCTGACGCATGCGCACACCAACAGTATGGTATTAGTTGCTACATCTTTTAAGTTATGTAGCGCAAATAAGGTGTGCGTGAAAAGAATATATTATTAGTGTTTTTATATTAGTGTAAATATATTTATTATAGTTTTTATGTCTGTGGATTTGTCTTCCTCCTAATAAGTATTATTGAAAATGTTTATTTTCAATTAATGTATCTGTCACCGTGATTGTAATTATGTCCGAGAAATGATCGACTGAATACAAAAGCGGTGGTAGCTGATCGGTAGAGCATTCGCCTAGAGATCGTGAGGTCCCCTGTTCAAATCCTGACAAAAGTCATATCATTTTTTTTTATTTTTGGTTTTCTATTTGTTCTTTCCAAAATTAGTTTAATGAAGATGGTAAAAAAGAGAAAACTTGAATATCTGGGGCATATAATGAGAGGTAGCTGATACAGGATACTGCAGTTAATGCTCAAGGAAAAGATCGACGGAAAAAGTTGAATTGGTAGGAAAACATATTCATGGCTCCGAAACCTTCGTCAATGGACTGGTTTATCAGCAGACGAATTATTACATGCCGCGCAAGATCGAGAACGATATCTGCAAATTTTCATGGAAGCTACCCACGCCTAAAATTTGGGCACGGTACCTACTTAAAGAATAAGAAGATACAGCCAGAAGAACGGGGACCATAATAGCACTATTGCTAGTAGATAAATAGAAGAGTAGAAGATCGAGGACCAAGAAGAAAGTCTCAAAAAAGTGGGGTAGACCAAATGAAGACTCCGGTGGGAAAAACCCTACATGAAGCAGTCGATCTGGTACAGTATCGCAGCCGAGCCAACAGAGACAGCAATCGAACAATATTGAGAGGGTCATTACGCTCTGAGAAGAGCTCAAGGAATGAGGAGGAGAAGGAGTTTTCTGTAATTGTTAAGTGCACAATAAATCAATCAGAATCTCTCATATGATTAAAAAAATGAACAAAGCAAAATCAGCTGTATTAAAACATTTTTCATTTAGTAATACCCCATACCCCATTATAGGTACCTTTTAGAATCTTCAGAGCCTTATAATGTAAGAATTCTTCAGCTGTTTTTTTCTTTATTGGCTTATATCGGTAACCAATTTTGGAACTTTAAATAATTGTTTACAGATAATAGAGCTTCCAAACTATATGTATTGACTTGATTGTAGTGAAAACATATTTTTAAAAATAATCATTTACTACGACATTATGTTTTTTAGCTTCTACTTATATTTTATTACTATTTCCAACGTATTTTAAATATCTATTAGCTATTTTCTTCGATATTGTCAAATTTCCAAATTCTATGTTAAAAATTCAGACAATATTGGTTTCACAAACAGGGACATCCCAATTTTATCTTCGTATCTTACGAACAAAACAAACCGTAATCCTTCGGAAAGGATATTACAAGGCTCTCTTTTTAATGGAATAAGAGGTAATGCCCTGAAAAAGGAGTGCGATGTTGGAGAGATACCCGCTGCGGCTAGAGTGCCCCCTGCAGCGCATGCCACTGTTTCACCTCATCACTGGCCGGATAACACAGCCGTACGTCACCTGACGGATTTAATAAGTAACAAATATTTATTTATGTTCGTTTTGTGGCCGTTGGGATCTTTGATATGCAACGTCAAATACACTGACAGAAATACCTATGTCTGAGGAATAGATATTTAATTTTAATATTTTCAATTTAATATTTTTACAATATGTGTTAACTAACATTTATTTACTATTTCTTCATTTTTTCAAACCAAAGTTGTTAGAAGGTCTCGTCATTTGGGAAGGCACTAATTTGCAAATTATTATGGCGCATTTAACCCTTAACTACTGTACAATAAATATATTATACACGGCTCACTAAAATAATTAGTTACGCCCCTGTACTACTGATTACTTAAAATTCAAGTAGTATTTATGTAGACCTTTCTGGAAACTCCAGGTTATTGTTGAGACTCGCATTTCAACCCCTCGCCGGAGCAGATCGTAAATAGCTTCCAAACTAAAATCATCTCTCATAATCGTTCTCCCGCTATTCGTTGAAAAAGGCCGCATACCGGTCTTTCTTGCTATTCGTTTTAATACCGCTTAGATAACTCAATTTGCTCAGTATTATCGACGATGATTTATTTAGCGTATTAGTGAGTGCCTTACAAATGAACCAAATGGATTATGGAATTCAATCAGAGCTCTGATGTGACGTCATCAAGGAATAAAACTGTGAGTACTCAACATATATGTGAACATAACTTATTAGTCGTGATACTGTATGCATGTTGAACCATATACCTCTCGTAGCAAATATTCTTTGTGCCATTTATGCAGATAATACTTTAAATTACATTTGAAAAATCGTTATCTACTCTTAACCAGCTTACCTATGGAAATATACTCTATAACCGTACAATAAGTACAGGTTATCATTGTTGAGAATACTTTACGTATTGCCTAAACATTTCTGATCCATCGAGCCGTATCATATTAATTATTTATTAATTAAATCCTCAAGGTCCTTCGTATTTGCATATTTTGATAATCTCTATTCTGAGAATAACGGTTTTTCATTTATAGTGTCTTTCTGTTGCATTTGGAAATTTCCAAGCCACGCCGCCCCGGCACAAAAATAAAATATTCCTCTCTTTCTGCACTCAAATTCTCAGTATTTAACCCAGCACGTCTCTACAATAGCTGGTAGGTTGTTAAGCCCGGTCTACACGTGCAATTTCAGAAACTACTTGCTTTGTTCAAATAAAGGAGTCGTTTTGTTTGTATGAAAAAATATTTGCATATATTACATTATTTTATTTTCGTAAATATATTTTTCTGTTTATAGTATACAAAAAGTGTACTCATTTCTTGGCTGATAGTACGGGTGTTATAATTTTAACATTGTTTGTTCAACCTTTTGATTTAAATTAAATTTATAATTTTGAATCCGATTAAGCCTGGTTCACAGGTTACAAAAATTATTAAAAATAATTTTGTTTTCTTGCATAAATTGTAAGTTTTTGCTACATTTAGCTTCGCTTAAGCTCATTTTACACTTCTAGAAAACTATAGAAAATAAATAATTGTTTTTTCCTTCAATTTAATTAATTTAAATACTTGTTAAGGGTGTCTCACACTTGCTGAAAAATACCCATTTTGGAAAATTGCATATATTTTGAAATTTTATAGTTTTGCATTTCATATACTAATCTGCGCTCATACAGGGTGATACTATTAAGCCAATCTCACACTATTAAACGTGTAATATATAATATATTGTACATATTCTCTCATTTTCGCATCGATTTATAGGTTTAGACATTTGCAAATAATCTATCTAATCTCACATTCTCGCAACATGGCTGACCGATCAAAATATAACCGACAGAGGCTCACCGCAAAACTTGATATAACCAAGTTGGCTGATTCGGTTCCCACAACTCTTAATTCTCTAAACAAATATAAAATTCGTGAAATAATTTCACAACTCAAACATTCTTACGGACTTTTCCGCGATGCTCAAAATGTGCTGGAGACGATCCCCGAGGAACCTACCCCCTCTACTGATTCCTCTGTGGTTTTTGATAAATATTTGGATACAATTTCTCTATTGGAAGAAAGGTTAGAGGTCATTGAAAGTTCTAATGTGACTGCTACCCCCTCCCTCCAATTTGACCCTAATTCTTCTCTAACCTCACAGTCTATGGCTAGGCAACGAACAGTAAACCTCCCTCGTATTCAGTTAAAACCATTTAGTGGCTTAGTTACTGAATACAATTCATTCATTGAGACCTTTGATACAATAATAGGATCTGATACTACATTAAGTGATCTGGAAAAACTCATTTACCTCAAAAGTTTTCTAACTTCCGAGCCTTTGACGCTTCTCGAGCATATCCCACTCACAGGTGACAATTACAAAATAGCCCGGGATAACCTGACACAAAGGTACGCCAACTCTAAATCGCTTATCAAAACTCTCATCTCTCAAATTCTTGATGCGCCTCCTATTTCTGGAAACGCAAATCACTCACAATTAAGAAATTTTCATACGGTCATGTCAAATAATTTCAAGGCCCTATTGAACTTGAATAGGCCCCCTTCAGATCTCTTGCATTTACTTCTCATACATATTGCTACTCAGAAGCTCGACGCACCTACCATTAGGGCTCTTGAGTTCCAATCCGGTGGTAGCCAAGCTACCTCTGATTTTGTCCATTTACTAGGGGAAATCGAGACACGCGTTGTTCATCTTGAGAATATTCAATCTCAATCGAAACCAAAATCGACTACTACTTCCAGACACTCTTTACACCTAGCCTCAGACACTTCTACCAGTAACCTTTCGCCTCGCTTAGGTCCTAAGAAATGTTCCTATTGCAACGACTCTCACTCGATCTACTCTTGTCCTCAGTTCAAGCAGTTGAATTCTAAAGAACGTTTTAGTTTTGTCAAACAAAATAAATTTTGTATTGATTGTCTTGGGTCTCACATGCTCGATCAGTGTAAATCCAAATTCTCTTGCATAGTTTGTAAATCTCGTCATCACACGTTACTCCATTTCGACAAAACGGGTCATAGTAACCCTTCCGCGGCTGTTGGCCAACACAACTCAAATAATCATAATAAAACCGCTATCTCAAATAACTCCCATATACAGGGTAATTCACAACAGGGGCCCTCACATGTTAGAGCTCCTGAAACAGAAGTTAATCTTCAAAATTCGACTCCACATTCAATGGCTCTATCTGCAGCCTCGCTTGATAATCATTTGGTGATATTAAGCACACTCCAGGTCTATCTTGTCGCTCCTAGCGGCAAGAGGGTCTTCGCAAAGGCACTTTTAGACTCGGCCTCACAGGTTTCATTTATTAGTGCTGACCTCGTAAAGGAACTGTCACTCACCACTAGAGATGGAAAATTACGGATCAACGGAATTAACCCCACCTCATCCTCGTCTCAATCTATTGTAGATACAACAATTTTCGCTGTCGCTAACGACGTTCCTTTTGACATCTCGTGCTCTGTACTCCCAAAGATAACAAATCCGCTTCCTCAAATTTCTATTTCGGCGAGCAAACTAAACATACCCTCAGAGATACCATTAGGTGATCCGATGTTCCATGTAACATCCCCAATTGGTATCCTGCTCGGTGCAGACCTGTATAACGATATCATTCAACCTGAAATAATTCGTTTGGGAAAAGGTCTTCCCGTTCTTCAACGCACTCTACTCGGGTACACGATATCAGGGTCAGTTCCAGACTTTGCTCTCAAGTCGAAAAATACTAAAAAGGCTTTGGAATTTTATTCAAACTCTCTCGTTACTTGTTGTTCTCATAACATTCCTTCCGCCGTAAATGAGCCGGTAGTGTCCAACGAGGAACTATTCGATCATTTACAAAAATTCTGGGAGCTGGAAGAAGCCGCTCCTCAGAACACCGATCTCATTAATGATCACCCCGCTGAAATTAATTTTGTAAAACATGTTAATGTTCTCCCCAATGGACGATATGAGTCCACACTCAATCTCAAACTCCCTATCGAAGATATAGACATGGGAAATTCGTTTCTCTCGGCAAAAAGACGTTTTCTCAGTCTCGAGAAACGTTTTCAACTCAACCCTGATTTATTGGAAAAATATCAGGACATTATATCGGAATATCTCAATAACGGACAAATAATTCAAGTGCCGTTAAAAATGCTAAATGACTCAGGTAAACCTAATTACTTTCTCCCTCACTTTCCCGTTTTCAAGTCCAACTCTACTACTTCCACTCGTATAGTTTTCGATCCAAACAATAAATCGTCTACGGGAATCTCTCTCAGTGACGTCATAGACAAAGGTTATGTCGTCCAATATGAACTTTTTGACATTCTCGCTAAGTTTCGTCAGTTTAAATTCGCACTAGTAGGCGACATCAAGGCTATGTTCCTACAAATCGCCATTTGCCCCACTGAAACATTTCTGTTAAATTTTCTCTTTAGGGACAATGTTCAGCAGCCTTTACGGTGCTATCAATTTCAAAGATTACCCTTCGGGCTCCCAAGTAGCCCATTTATCGCTCAAAGAGTTATCAAGCACATCGCTGACAACAACAAACATACCCACGAACTTGCTACTAGTGTTCTGCAAGAATCTATCTATATGGATGACCTGATCAGCGGTGCTGACAGTCTTCATGAATTAAATTGTCTTTTCGAACAATTAACTTCTTTGCTAGAAACCCATGGTTTCCTCCTCCACAAGTGGAACTGCAGTTCTTCAGAATTTCTGTCTCAACACAATTTAAATCCCGTCTCTGAAGTCAGTCTTAACTTCACGGGATCTGATAAAGTCTTAGGCATATTCTGGGATTCAGAACACGACCACTTTTCGTTTAAAATTCCTATCTTCAAATTGGCTAATGTTGTTACTAAACGTACTATTCTCTCCTACACTGCTACTTTGTATGACCCGCTAGGATGGTTATCCCCTGTCCTTGTGAACGCTAAGCTCTTGATACAGGAAATATGGTCCCAGAAATTGGACTGGGATCAACCCATTGACTCACCCATCATTATGAAAAATTGGCAAAACCTCTTATCGACATTCAAAACTATAGAAGAGGTCAAGGTACCTCGATGCTTACTTTTACAAAAGAAAGTTGTTGATGTTCAATTAATTATTTTCACCGACGCATCGGAAAAAATATACAGCACTTGTGTGTATCTCAAAGCGACATACTCAGACTTTTCTGTATCGTCGCGGCTTATCGCCTCTAAAAACAAAATTTCTCCGCTAAAAAATAAACTCACTATCCCCAAATTGGAACTTTGTGGAATAGTGTTGGGAGTCACTCTGGCTCATAGACTTTTTCACATCTTCAA
Organism: Diabrotica virgifera virgifera; assembly: GCF_917563875.1. NCBI lineage: Eukaryota > Metazoa > Arthropoda > Insecta > Coleoptera > Chrysomelidae > Diabrotica > Diabrotica virgifera. Next base: position 45,902,236 of record NC_065444.1, read on the forward strand.
GAAAAATTTGAGTATATCTTCATCTCATCTCTTTGCTGACTCTACAATTGCCTTGTCTTGGATACTTTCTAAAAAACACATTTGGAACATTTTTGTACAAAACAGAATTCAAAAGGTCAATTCCTTGTTGGAAACTTTTCCTTGTGATTTCTATTTCGTCAGAAGTCACGAAAACATCGCTGACCCCGCTTCCAGAGGGATAAATGTCTTTGATAATCCCCAGACCACCGAAGACTGGTTATGCGGACCTAGCTTTATTAGAGACAATCCCATCGATTTTTCTCTTTATCAAATTCCTCATTTTCAGGATGATCTTCCTGAATTAAGGAAGTCAGTTGTCTCAAACATAGCAACAAATCACGAACTCAACGACACCTTTGAAAATATATTCGCTAAATCTTCTTCTTTTCGTAAAATTCAAAGAATTGTCGCTTATCTTTTTAGATTCATCAGTAATATTAAAAAGAAAATAAATAACTCTCCACGAGATACGGATATATTGACGCCACCCGAAATGGAGATCGCTGATCACGCGATCATCAGGTATATCCAAAGTGTCTACTTTAAAAAAGAGATTCTTGAATTGAAAAATGCTAAACTCGTGACCAATAAAGCCATTCGTAAACTCAACCCCTTCCTACAACATAATGATGGGCTGATTCGTGTGGGAGGACGTCTCCGACACGCCCCCATATCGTATAATCAAAAACACCCCATTCTACTTCCTTCTAAATGTCGAGTTGTAGAACTAATGTTGACTCAAGCTCATCATAAGTTATTACATTCAGGCGCGCAAACAGTACTTTCATATGTCAAAATGAAGTACTGGCCAATTGACGGATTAAGACAGATTAAACGCTTAATTCGTAAGTGTGTAAACTGTTTCCGATTCATGACACCCAATTCTGTTCAACAGATGGCAGATATGCATCCCGATCGTGTACTCCCCACTAGACCCTTCCAAGTCGTCTCAGTGGACTATGGGGGGTTCTTCTTAATTAAGTCCTCACATTTGAGGAAGGCACCGCTTTACAAAGCATACGTAGCCTATTTCATTTGCATGAGCACTAAATGTGTTCATATCGAACTCGTAACAGGATTAAGCGCAGAAGCCTATATTCTTACTCTGAAAAGGTTAATTGCCAGAAGATCCACGCCCAGTATTATTTGGAGCGACAATGCCACAAATTTCCATGGGGCAAAAAATGAAATGCGCGAATTCTATGATTTTTTCTTAAATCAAAATAATTCGGAACAGATTAAGGAATTCTGTACTCAAAACTCCATAACTTTCAAGATGGGTGTTCCCCGCAACCCCCATCAATTCGGCCTCCATGAGGTAGGAATAAAGAGTGTGAAGTATCACCTCTATCGAATTATAGGAAATTCCCACTTCACCTTTGAAGTGTTTAACACAGTATTATGCAAAATCGAAGCTATTCTAAATTCGAGACCGAGACCCATCACTAGGATGTCGTCTGACGCCAATGACTTCGCTTTCCTATCTCCAGCTCACTTCTTAGTTCAAAGAAGTTTAACCGCGCCCCCTGAACCAAGTGTTTCAGAGATACCTGAAAATAGGTTGAATCTTTTTCAGCGTATTAGTAAAATTCAACAGCAATTTTGGAAATTGTGGAAAAAAGACTATCTTTGCCTCCTGCAGCAAAGAAATAAATGGGCCGACCCTACTGACCCTGTCAAGATCGGGGATTTGGTTCTGTTGAAGGAGGATGGTACTCCTCCACTCTTATGGCCAACTGCCAGGGTAATAGATGTATTGCCTGGTAAGGATGGTCTAGTTCGTACTGTCAAGATTCACACTACTCACGGTGATTTTCTTCGTGGTATTACGAAAATCGCTGTGATTCCCCTGGAAGATTAAAATGTATCCCTAGGGGGAAAACTTATCGTTTTCCTCAATTTTATCGTTGTTACCCCTTGTGTATATAAACTCTAATTTCTTCAAACATTTCTTATCGTTGTGCACATCTTTGCCAATCCCCTCTCTTCGAGGTGATATAGGCCATCTCTCTCGCCTGTCGCCCCCGGCAATATGTACAATAAATATATTATACACGGCTCACTAAAATAATTAGTTACGCCCCTGTACTACTGATTACTTAAAATTCAAGTAGTATTTATGTAGACCTTTCTGGAAACTCCAGGTTATTGTTGAGACTCGCATTTCAACCCCTCGCCGGAGCAGATCGTAAATAGCTTCCAAACTAAAATCATCTCTCATAATCGTTCTCCCGCTATTCGTTGAAAAAGGCCGCATACCGGTCTTTCTTGCTATTCGTTTTAATACCGCTTAGATAACTCAATTTGCTCAGTATTATCGACGATGATTTATTTAGCGTATTAGTGAGTGCCTTACAAATGAACCAAATGGATTATGGAATTCAATCAGAGCTCTGATGTGACGTCATCAAGGAATAAAACTGTGAGTACTCAACATATATGTGAACATAACTTATTAGTCGTGATACTGTATGCATGTTGAACCATATACCTCTCGTAGCAAATATTCTTTGTGCCATTTATGCAGATAATACTTTAAATTACATTTGAAAAATCGTTATCTACTCTTAACCAGCTTACCTATGGAAATATACTCTATAACCGTACAATAAGTACAGGTTATCATTGTTGAGAATACTTTACGTATTGCCTAAACAACTACTGACGTGGATGTTTTAGGACGTAGACACTGATATGCGGTATGTCATACCGCTGCCTATTCTTTGTTTTTAATGAGTTTGTCTTATATCACTGTATTTGTTTTTTACATCAACTACGGAAAGATGCTTCACACTGATGTAGAATAAAATACTGCTCCAAATAAAATAAACTTTATTTTTTCAAGAAAATTATGAACGCATGCATAATATTAAAATAATGGTGGAGGTTCTTATAAAATCTTTATAAACTGAATTACAAAAAAAGCGAGTATTGTTAACTAAAAAATAGTAAAACAATGTTGAAAGTACCTTCCCAGGCAACCAAGTGACGTCACTAACGTCGAGGAAACGCCAGCTTTTGGTTGAATATATATATACACGGGTTTGAACATTACGTTGTTATTGATTTTAACTCCAATTTTACTGACCTACTGAAATCTATCAACATTAATTGGCCGTTATTAATAGGTAAAATAACAGATTAATAATAAAGATGGCCGTAAATACCAGGTCATAATCATAATTATGACCTGGTATTATTGAATTATTTAAATAAGGAAATCTTCATATAATTCGTTTGGAGAATTTTGAAACTGGCCGTTAGTACAGGTGACCGATAACACAGGTTTTACTGTGTTTACATGGCCTAAAAATAATCAACTGATTTCTACTTATTTTTGAAAGCAAAACTACTTAAAAAGTAAAAACTGACCTGGCAATCCTGATAATGTTGTATATTGACATTGACTCCAAACAATTTCGTTTATAAGCCTTAATAATTGTCATAGAAATTTTTCATTTATTGTTTACTTGCTTTGTGTGGTATTAAAATAAGACTTTTCATTTAGATATTTAGTTGAAGAAACGTGTTAATTAAAAGATTTTTATTCGTTTTTCTCAAGTGAGTTAGTTTAATGCAATAGTTCTTCTTGAAAACGGTTTGAGGTTATGTGTTTTGTTTTGGCGAATATTTTCTGTTAATGAACTAATTATGTGTTATCGAGTTTATTTAAATTAATTTGTTAATAAATTATTTATTAGTTTATATGTTGTTTCAGTTTTGACACAGTAAGTACCTATAATACCTATATAAAAAGTGAAAATTCTATAATGTTGCATCAAGGGTATTGTAATTTGGTTTTACTTTTAGCCTATAAGCTAAATTTAAAACAGTTAAATGAAAAATTGCAATACCAACAATGCCCATACGAATAATTATTATTGTGTATTTTTAAAACCATAAAATAAAAAATAGTCTAAAAAAACGGCATAAAAACTACGTTTTTTATATCAAGTATTTAAAAATGACGTCAGTTGTGGTGGGACATATTCACGTGACTTTCGACGTCGAAAAACGTGACCAACTGGCGTGGTTTGGTGATAATTATGAAGTCTTTTCAACGTTTTGTAAACGTTATTTGGTTGCCTGGGTTAAAGGTGAACAGCTGGATGAATTTGCTGCCATTCTATAGACACGTAATTCTATAGACACTCAGGACGTGATACCGCCAGAAAACTTTACGTTAACGTAGCTGAAAGACTGAAAGCCTAAACCGTACTAAAACTGCAGCAGTTGGGAGGAGGTACAATTACACACCACTTGAAGGTACACAGATGATGTTCGAAGGAATCTTTTATAAAACAAGTTTTACAACAAAATATATTTTCGGCGAGGCATGGCATACCGCATGTTAGTAGTTAAGGGTTAAAAATGGTCTAAGAACTGTCTTTAAAGTTGGTGATTGGATACTGACGTTGAATTTTGCTACTGAGTATTGAAATTATTTATTGCTAAGGTCTGGCTTAGGAAAAACTTCAAATTTTGATGTTTATACAAGTGCAATAATATGAGTGCAATAATATAACATTTTTTAAATTACCTAAGCGACGCCTTTATACATGGAAATCGCTTGCTGGCAAAGACAACAAAATCGTCAGAAATCAAATTGACTACATCCTAATAAAGCACAGATATCGAAACTCAATTCAGGCAATAAAGGCATATCCAGGAGCGGGCTGCATTTTCTGATCAGAGTCTTCTTATTGCTAGGTTTCAACTTCAACTAAAAAAGACGCAAAAATGCCGCAACAACAATAAACTTAACATACAGAAACTAAAGTCAGAATAAACAAAAGAAAATCTGAAAAACGAAATCAACACACATCTAGAGAGAAACCCAGGAAATAATTGCAACGTAGAACAGCAGTGCCAATTCTTCAAAACCTCTATATTAGAGCCAAGTAAGAAAGTACTTACAACAACCAAATGTAAGAAAGAAGAATGGATGACAGGACAGAGGAAATTCTAGAGTTGATAAATGAAAGAAGAAAAAACAATCCATCAATAAGACCCGCTATAAACAGCTTCCAAATCAAATAAGAAGAAAAATTAGGGAGGCTAAAGAAACCTACTTCTCAGAAAAATGTAAAGAAATAGAAGAACTGCAAAACAGATATGACAACTTCAACCTACATAAAAAAGTCAAAGGACTAGCCGGAATAGGAAATCGAATAACCTCAAATATATTCCTCGACAAAAATGGAAATATTATAATGGAGACAGAACGAAAACTACGACGATGGAAAGAGTACATCGAGGAACTATTTCATGACTAGAGAGAAGCTAGTACATCCGTAGATAGCCAAACCGGAGACGTGGGCCCAGACATAACCAAATCAGAGGTTAGTCAGGCAATAGACTCTATGAAAACCAATAAATCTGCTGGTCCAGATAAATTACCTGGCGAGTTGATAAAGGTCAACGAAAAAAACCTGGACATAATAGTAGAACTGTTCAACGCTATCTATACTACGGGAATCTTCCCTAGAGAAATGTTGACGTCAGCATTTTTGTGTTTGCCAAAGAAAGTGAATGCCAAAGAATGCAGTGACTACCGAACCATAAGCTTAATGTCACATACCTTGAAAATTCTGCTGAAAATTATCCACGCCAGAATACACTCTAAACTGGAGCTGGATATTAGTGACACTCAATATGGGTTCCGCAATGGTATGGGTACCAGAGAGGCATTATTCTCCTTCAACGTGCTGACACAGAGATGTTTGGATGTTAACCGTCCTTTTTACGTCTGTTTTATAGACTACAATAAAGCGTTTGATAAAGTAAAACATGATCGACTCATGGAAATTCTGAAAACTAAAAACATAGATGAAAGAGATTTAAGACTAATAACACACATCTATTACAATCAGCGAGCAATAGTAAGAATTGAAAAAGAAACATCTGAAGAAATGGAAATAAAGAGAGGAGTAAGGCAAGGCTGCATACTATCACCTCTATTATTTAACGCTTATTCTGAAGAGGTAATGCGAGAAACTCTAGAAGATGAAACAGTCGGCATAAGAGTAAATGGAGTCTGACATGCAGATGATACAGTAATAATAGGCGATAGTTTACAAGACCTGCAAAGACACATGAGTAAAATAGTAAGGTGTAGTAGGGAGTACGGACTCTCTCTCAATATCAAAAAGACGAAGTTTAGGAAAATTAGTAAAAACAACCATAATAATAACGAAATCTTAATAGTAGAGGGCCAGCAGATCGAAAGAGTAAAAAAGTACACTTACCTAGGAACACTTATAACAGAAAATAATGACTGCACTGCAGAAATCAAAGTCAGAATCGAAAAAGCACGTTCTAATTTTATGAAAATGAAAAAGGTCCTATAAAGATTTAACATCAGCTCTTAATGTTGTTCTGAAGCTATTTCCTTGTGGCATTTTTATGATTAATTATTTATATGGGAAATAAGCCACAATTAAAATGAAAAAAATAATTTTATTAACGTTTCGACGCCCAAATCGGGTGCCGTTGTCAAAATACAAAATATTACTAAAATAAACTAAAGTGTTGTTGCTAAGCAAAAAAAATTCTTCTAATAATTTATTTAATCTCACTCATTTATATTGGCAATTCAGACATATATTATACATTTTAAAGTAGAAGACTTTAAAATGATATTGCCAATATTTATGAGTTGCGTTCCTGGGACGACTTACTGAAAGATAGTTCATTCGATTACATGAAATTAACCCCAACTCAAGAATATCCGTCATAAAAAATTATAGCATGTGATATGTCTTTAAAAAGACAACCAAATGCAACGACAGTAAAATTCTCGCGTTAGAGACTTCATAGTAAATCACAAGGGAAAACCAGGAAAAACCTGTGATACTATCCCGACATCGTAAGTATTTGGTCTTACATTAATTTACTCTCAAAAAATAATACCAAATTCTGACTTGTAACATGTTTAAATTATAAATATTATTAATAATACTAGATATATAAGTAATATTAAAATATGTACTAGCTTGATATTATTGACTTACTAATCTTGGTATTTTCTTTCTATTGACTTCCTCTTTCAGTATGGGTAACCACATCCTACTGCATTCTACCGAGGAATTTGCGACACAATTGGTTTCATTTAGCATAATTAGAGCCGCTTCTTTTATTTTTCTCTTTTTACTATCTGATTCTTTCAGGACTATACTTGAATCTCTCCACTGAACTCTATGTTCATTATCCCATGCGTGTTGACATATTTGAGATCTCTCAAATTCTCTATTTTTAATATAAGATTGATGTTCACTTATTCTAACGTCTAATGGTCTTGATGTCTCACCTAAATAAAATTGTTCGCATTCACAAGGTATTTTATAAATGCAATTTTTTGTTCTTTCTTGATCATTGTTAGGTTTAGTTTTAGATAGAATAGATCTCAATGTGTTTGTTGTTTTGAATGTTGTTGAAATGTTGAATTTATTTCCTATTGTTTTAAGTTTCTCGGATAGTCCTTTTATATATGGTATTGATATTTTCCTCGTATTATTTCTGGTGAATGTTGTAGGATCCCGTTCTAAGTTGTTCTGTTCCATTCGATCCAATCTTGGCAATTCCTTATTTATAAACGATAAAGGATAATCATTTTTTAATAAAACAGATGTTAACAATTGTTTTTCTGCTAAAAAGGAATTTTCGTTAGAACAAGTAATTTTGGCTCTATCATATAAGGATTTAATGATTCCCTTTTTAACGTTGATGTTGTGATTTGACTTGTAATTTATTGGCTAATATATTTATGGAGGATTTCGAAACTAATATTATTTCTAAACAAAATTTAAAACCCACAGTATGGTGGAGATATGTAGATGATGTGTTTTCAATATGGCCTCATGGATCAGAATTGTTGGATACATTCCTGAATATTATAAACGATCAAGAAGAGACAATAAAATTTACAATGGAAAAGGAATACAATAACAGCCTACCTTTCCTCGATGTTTTGATCTCAAAAAAGGATATTGGATATGAGACTCAAGTGTATAGAAAACCAACAACACCAACAGATATCTCAATTACAAGTCAAATCACAACATCAACGTTAAAAAGGGAATCATTAAATCCTTATATGATAGAGCCAAAATTACTTGTTCTAACGAAAATTCCTTTTTAGCAGAAAAACAATTGTTAACATCTGTTTTATTAAAAAATGATTATCCTTTATCGTTTATAAATAAGGAATTGTCAAGATTGGATCGAATGGAACAGAACAACTTAGAACGGGATCCTACAACATTCACCAGAAATAATACGAGGAAAATATCAATACCATATATAAAAGGACTATCCGAGAAACTTAAAACAATAGGAAATAAATTCAACATTTCAACAACATTCAAAACAACAAACACATTGAGATCTATTCTATCTAAAACTAAACCTAACAATGATCAAGAAAGAACAAAAAATTGCATTTATAAAATACCTTGTGAATGCGAACAATTTTATTTAGGTGAGACATCAAGACCATTAGACGTTAGAATAAGTGAACATCAATCTTATATTAAAAATAGAGAATTTGAGAGATCTCAAATATGTCAACACGCATGGGATAATGAACATAGAGTTCAGTGGAGAGATTCAAGTATAGTCCTGAAAGAATCAGATAGTAAAAAGAGAAAAATCAAAGAAGCGGCTCTAATTATGCTAAATGAAACCAATTGTGTCGCAAATTCCTCGGTAGAATGCAGTAGGATGTGGTTACCCATACTGAAAGAGGAAGTCAATAGAAAGAAAATACCAAGATTAGTAAGTCAATAATATCAAGCTAGTACATATTTTAATATTACTTATATATCTAGTATTATTAATAATATTTATAATTTAAACATGTTACAAGTCAGAATTTGGTATTATTTTTTGAGAGTAAATTAATGTAAGACCAAATACTTACGATGTCGGGATAGTATCACAGGTTTTTCCTGGTTTTCCCTTGTGATTTACTATGAAGTCTCTAACGCGAGAATTTTACTGTCGTTGCATTTGGTTGTCTTTTTAAAGACATATCACATGCTATAATTTTTTATGACGGATATTCTTGAGTTGGGGTTAATTTCATGTAATCGAATGAACTATCTTTCAGTAAGTCGTCCCAGGAACGCAACTCATAAATATTGGCAATATCATTTTAAAGTCTTCTACTTTAAAATGTATAATATATGTCTGAATTGCCAATATAAATGAGTGAGATTAAATAAATTATTAGAAGAATTTTTTTTTGCTTAGCAACAACACTTTAGTTTATTTTAGTAATATTTTGTATTTTGACAACGGCACCCGATTTGGGCGTCGAAACGTTAATAAAATTATTTTTTTCATTTTAATTGTGACTTATTTCCCATATAAATAATTAATCATCAGCTCTTAAAGTACGCCTAACAAAATGTTACGTATACAGTGTACTATACTATGGAGTGGAATCATGGACGTTAAATGTAGAGACAATGAGACGACTTAACGCCTTTGAAATGTGGACCCATATAGAAGAATTATCAGGGTTTCATGGGTAGATAGAGTTACGAAGAACGAAGTACTGAGAAGAATAGGTAAAGAGAAGGAAGTTGAACTTACAATAATTAAAGAAAGAAAACTACAGTATATCGGACATGTGATGCGGGTGGGAAGTATGGCATCCTGCGACTCATAATGCAAGGAAAAATAGATGGCAGAAGAAGCATCGGAAGAAGACGAATTTCATGGCTGAAGACCCTGAGAGAATGGTTTGGATGCAGCTCAAAACAACTATTTAGAGCTACTGCCTCAAAAATTAAAATAGCTATGATGATTGCCAACATCCGTAGCGGAGATGGCACCTGAAGAAGAAAAAGATGAATGATATGAGAATTAGTGACTTCCCAAATGACGGGACTCTACTACATCGTGGTATTGACTTCCTTACTCTTTTCTAAGCTACTCTGTTGAATAACTAATATTTTAGCAGTATTCTTGTTTTTCACTGAATTTAAGTCCAGTTTATACAGAGGGGTAGATACCAATAGTGACAATACCCTAGTAATAGGAAAATTTAAAAAAATACCAATTATTCCATATCCTCTTATTTACCAATTATAGCGTCTTCAAGAGAAACAAGTAAACAGTCTAGAGAAAGAAATAAATAAAAGGAAAGAGAATACACTCAAACAGGAAATAAAAGAAGAATGGCACACCATACAGACAAACATGTCGAATGTAGTGGAAGAGGGTATAGGAACAGTGCACATAAAGAGACGACCAAACTAGTGCGGTGATAAATGTAGGAATGAAGAAGAAATAGGGCAAAACTACAAAGATACATAGACAATATAATACCCAAAATACATCTAGAAACGCATACACGAAGAATATATAAACAAAGAGGTATTTCTACCAATAGGTTAAGAAATCCAGAGAAACTAGAAGAGTAATACAAAGTATGTATTCCAGAAACAAATACAAGTTACGAATACAAGCTCAAAATCGGTGAAGAACAGGTCAAGAGGCATAGTATAAGAAGAAGAAGAAGAAGAAGAAAAAAAAGAAGAAGAAGCAGAAACAAAGAAGTTCTAGGAGCAACATCAGAAAAATTAAACAGATGGGCCCAATACTTCGAAGATCTGTTAAATTCAGATCAACAAGAGGAAATAGATAATTGGCAAGAATTTAAAAAACGGACGTGCCAGGAATCAACTTTGAATGAAATCAAAAAAATAATAAGAGACCTAAAAAATAACAAACGAGCAGAAGAGTGGTATCTTAGCTGACACTTTTAAGGAAGGCGGCGAAGGACTGAAAAAAAGAATATTCAGCTTGACGTTAGTAGTTTGGCAAAAGGAAGAAATGCCGAAACAATAGAAGAGCGCTCGTATTATTTGTCTTATCTACAGGACATAAGGCGACAAGAAGAAGTGCGAAAACATTAAAAATATAGCACTATTAGAAATAGTCTATAAAATACTTGCAAACATTATTAGGAAAGGAATAATGAAATATTATAACATAACAAAGTGATCGGAGAATGCCAGGACTAGAGTTGCACAAGTTTGACTTGAATGTTTGAACTTGACTTGAGTTTGACTTAATTTCAAGTCAAACTCAAGTCAATCCCTCTAACAAATAATTCAAGTCAATTCAAACTGGTCAATCGTACAGGTTTGAAAATTCAAACTGTTTGTCAAACTAGTTTGAAAGAGTTTGAAAAATAATTTATTTCGTAGATATATTTTTTTGTTTCTCTCGGAATAATTAAAACGATCGAAAACATCTACCAGAACAACACAATAAAAGTAAAAGTGGACGATGAATGAACTGACCCGATTCAAGCCGGCAATGGGATAAGACAGGGGGATTCCTTGAGTCCTTTATTGTTCAATTTGATCATGGACGAAATAATAAAAAAAGTAAGAACTAAAAAAGGATACCAAATGGGAGAAAAACAACTTAAAATAGTCTGCTATGCGAACGATCCAATACTAATCTCTCAAAGTGAAGATGATTTACAACGTATGCTGCACCAATTCAACATAATCGCTAGAAAATTTAACATGTTAATTTCCTCACAAAAGACCAAATGCATGGTTATAACAGCAGATCCAATAAGATGTAAATTGGAGCTGGAAGGTCAGATAATAGAACAAGTGATGGAGTTTAGATACCTAGGCATCACACTATCTAGCTACGGAAGGCTCGAAACAGAATTGGAAGATCAAGTGAATAGAGCCAACAGAGCCGCAGGTTGCCTGAATGACACAATATGGAAAGATAAAAATATCGGAAAAGAAATGAAAGGCAGAATTTAGAAAACAGTCATCATACGCGGCAGAAACACGACCCGACACAGAGAGGACAAAAAGATGGCTCGAAAAAGCGGACATGAAAACCCTTCGAAAAATCGATGGTAAGACTCTACGAGACAGAGCTAGAAGTAGGGGAGACCGGGGCTAGTTGTCAGAGGGGTAAGTTGTCACAATGCCCATTTCTACCTTATTTGTGAAGTTAACACGCTGTATCATCTACATGCGAAAGGTATTATTCATCACCAATTCCACACAAAATATTACAGAGATCGACCAGTAATTGTTTCTCTTATTTGTGTAAATGTGTTTTGAGGCTTCTCATGTAAAATTTTTAATCTTCAAACATCTCGTGCTGTGAGTGAATTTGTGAAACCAAGGTAATAAAAATATATTTTAAAGGGTACGGTCAATATTATAGATTACATACGTAGGCATATTTTGATATATTTATTTATTGGAATATTTTTGATTTGACATTCAGTTACGAAAGGTTATGTGGGGCTACTAGTTCATCTACTACTGTGGAGCTACTAGATCACAAATTACACGGGGCAAGGGGCCAGATGTCACTGTGACAACTTGCCCCGCAGCATTTAAATCTGTTGAAATGATTTTAGACCAAATTGCTAAAGAATATAGGGTAAATCATTTATGAATATGTCAAAGGTAAACTTTTTGTGAAAAAGTGATTTAATATCTACAGGATTAAAATTTAATTTCTAACATAAATGCTGTTATTCTGCTTGCATAGCATGGATGAAGTCAAACCCCTGGAAAAACTATTACTACGTTATGATATACCTGGTATTATGGCAACATCTTGGCCTATGATACTTAACTTCAAATAATATAATGTCGGGATTTAGGATCACTGGTATTTATCCCTTTAACAGGGATATATTCTCAGAACAAGACTTCCTCCCTAGTTACGTTGCCGATCGAAAGAACCCAAATGAAACGGAAGTGGGCACACCTGACACCCTAGGAGGAAAAAATGAACTAATATGTACAGGATACGAAGATCGTGGGTTAGATAATTTAGTAAACCTACAGACAAGCGGTGAGAACATTCAAAAGACACCAAAAATCAATTTGTCAACATCCAAGAAAATTAAGATCCGAATGAAAACCTTGCAGGTAAGAATCCTTTAAGAGCCTTTCAAACTAATAATTTCCTTTTCTTAAAACAGGTAGGGATATCCTCCCTGTTTTGAACTTGAACAAATCAAGTATTGAAGAATTTTACACGTTTCAATTTTTAGGTCCCTCGGATTTACTATAGGTAAAAAAATGAGAGTCGGAAATGACACCACCCGGAGGATTTAAAGCAGGGCTGTCTGTAGAAACGGCTCGTCCTTTCCCAAAGGCTGCGAAGAGGACCAACCGCGTTCAACGTAAAAAAAACGCAAATCATCAATACTAACAGATACTCCAGTCAAGGATGAAATTGTGCAGGACGAAAAGTCTAGACAGAACAAAAAAAATATACAAAAAAGAAAAGCGTTAAAATTAATCTGCATTCTACCAAAAAAGTAGAACCAAAAGAAAAGAAAGCATTTTATCGAACAAATAAGACTGTATATGGCTTGTTTGCGGAGAACTTTACTGTGCTTCTATAGAAAGTTGGACTAACTTACAGCATGCAAACAATGCACACATACAGGCTGCGCACCAATGGAATTCAATTTTATGTGTGCCACAATTGTGACTCAGAGGACGCTATGTAGTTATTTCTAAGTTTATAAGTTCTTCTTTGAATAACAACGTTTTATTTCACATTTACTATATTTTTGTAATACTGTGACAATTTGCCCCAGGTACTCTGTGACAACATGCCCCATCCAGGGGTATGTTGTCACACAAATCCTGTCGAAGGTTAAACCATCGTATCATTTTAAGCACTCGTATCTACAATTTTAGAAAAATATGAATGGATAGCCCTCATTTCAACTAATTATGTGGAGAAATTTTGGTTAAAAAAATAAAAAGTGTCCGAGTTACAGAGCCTGAACCATAAACTGTGACAACTAGCCCCGGTCTTCCCTACAGATATACGACGTAGATGCAAGGTGTATAACATTAATAACTGGGTAAGAAACAGAAGAATAGAATGGAAGGACTACATAAGCGGAATGACAACAAATAGGATAGTCAGGACAGCGAGAGACGGTTCCCCAATAGGAAGACGATCAGTGCGAAGACCACGAAAACGATGGAACGACAACTTACCAGAGGCACATTGAAAAAACAGACAGTCATGTCTATACAAAAAGAAGAAGAAACACTTTTTTGTTGAGATAGACATGTCAGTTGCCAATTAAGATAAGAAATTTAATAATACATTGAGTGCCATATAAATCATCCTTTAGTTCCAATAATTTTAGTATTTGTTTCCCTCAACTAATTTTTAAAAATCATGTACAATAGAACACTGACACTTTCACAGTAAACTATTTTAAGCATGCACAACAAAATTAAATAAAAAAATACTAAATGAACAGTTTTTGGTAAATGGGATCTAGCTATTTTTATAATTTTCTGCTTTTATAACCGATAACAATAAACACCGGCACGACAGAACGAAAGTCATAAAAAAAGGTTTAGGAAAGTTAAAAAGGAAGAAAACAAAGAACCTCAAAAATCTGTTTTTGTACCAACCCCCTTTTAAGAAGCATGTTAATTCCTTGAAATTTTATGGTCAAATTTGGGTTATCTAGGTACATTTTTTCAATACAAATAATGTTCCAAAATCTCGTAACGTGTGGTGTCTGTATTAAAAATATAAGTCAAGCTGCGTAAGTGAAAGCGGAAGGTACTATTTAACAGTATGTTGACTTGTACTCTTAATACAAAGAAGAATTTTGAATTTAAAAGTTGTACTGTTAGAATAAAATCAATATTTATACATGGAATATTGAATATGAAATTTTATTTTATTATTTATACATGGAATTGGTATATGAAAAACAGTCTATTGACTTATACTCTTAGTACAGAAATGATTAATAAACATTCAAAATTCAAAATAATATAGAAGAATCCCGAAAGGTCCATTTAATGACTTATACTATACTATACTCTTAGTACATAGCACGTTAGATATAATATAGAGATATTATACAGATTATTTGTATTTTTCAATTTAATTATAAATAAACACAGCATTTTCACTTTAAAAAAATCCATCATTTTTTGAACGAAACTTCAAAATTAATGTGTAGGTACATTAATGGGGACAAAAATGTTATTTTGGCCAAACGCTTAGTTTAGCATAAACAGACCAAAGACGGTTAGTCGGCGCATAGTCTACAATTGCGAAACTGTTATGAATGGCAGTTATAAATATATGGCAGTTATGAATGGCAGTTAAGAATGGCAGTTATGAATATAGTCTTGTTATGCAAAACTAAAAACCCTTAATAGACAGAATGTCGCTTGGATTATTTTTGTTTTTCTTAGTAACCGTTAACGTAACAATAACAGGAATTTTTCCAAGATAGTTCTATAGTCCTATGTGTCACCAGAATCCGCTGTTATCTCGATTTTAAAGAAATGACGCTTGGTCGAGTTATGCATAACGCCGTTCTTTTAAAGAATTAGTTCATTTATTTGTGATTTTATAACGCTGTTCTTTATTTTTACATAATACAAGTATATATGCACTTTGCAATTTTCATTGTTTTGAAATCACCTGCCGCAACATCAAATAAATCAGTATATTTATTTTTCTTAATTAATATTGCTTCGACTACAGATTGTTTCTCTTAATTTTTGCAGTGGGAATACCTTCAATATCAGACTCAATTTGTTCTGGTACTTGTGCTGAACCGCAAAATATTCAAATTCAGATATTATTTCCCAAAGCCACACACTTCAAAATGAACGTAATAAACAAGCCAAACATGGACGTCTAAATATGAACTACAAACTAATTTGCGGAGTAGCAGAGTACAGATTCAGACCTATCCAAATAAGTCACAACAAAATCCGTACGCTCTCAATTAGAATTGGAAATAAACACGTTGCCAATATGATATTCAAACTTCAAACTGTTTGAAGAAGTTTGATTTCAAGTCAAACCTAAAGATATCGAAATCAAGTCAAGTCAAACTTTTTTACAAAAAAAGTTTGATTTTCAAGTCAAGTCAAGTTTGTTGAATAAAATCAAACTAGTTTGACTTGATGCATCTCTAGCCAGGACCCAGGAAGGATATAGAGAATGAAGAACTACTGATCCAATATCATATTTGAAATATGTATGTTAAAATTGATAGAAAATAATTGCTACGAACGAAACTTTATTTTTATTTATGTTATTTATAGATTTTAAACAGGCATAATTACTAATTACGACTCCATAAATCGAAGGATGCTATATGAAGCTATGAAAACATTAGAAATACTAGAAAAGTGAGAATGAAACATAGGAATAGGATAAATAGGGTAACAATGTACGGAAGCTTTTCAATGCAGTTCAGAGTGAATAGAGATTTAAAACAAGGGGATTCGTGATCAATCAATTTATTCAAACTAGTATCAGAACAAATCATAAGAAGATCAAATATTGTCAATATCAAGGAACAGTAGGTACATAGCGTACGCCGATGATGTGATACTAGCGTGAACAAAAAACATCTCGAAAAAGTTTTGCAGAAATTTGAAGACAAAGTGAAAAGATACGGACTAACAATAAACCAAACAAAAACGCAATAGGTATAAGCAAATGAGATGAGACATAACAAATAATAACAAATATATCAAAATGAAAAGAGCAGGGGCTGTCTGTACTTTTGAAAAATTATTAGAATTTGAATAGTTTTAGGAGTAACCATATATAAGGAACACGTGAAAAGAAGGAAAAGAAATAGACAAAAGATCAGTGAATGAGAGCTGAGCAATAGGGTCACTAAATTAAATATTGACTGAAATCAATAGCTGCGTCAAGAACAGCTAAACTGCGAGTTACGAGACAGTAATTAGATCCTTAACAATGTAAAACAGCGCAACGTATACATAATATTATGAACCGGTATAAAACGAAAGTTGAAATCTGTTTAAGACAGGTTCTCAGAAAAATCTCCGGAGGAATACAGAGGGTCGAGAATATTTAGAGAAAACGAGCAAATAGAGAAATAATGAGAATGTATCGAAAACCAATAATTACTGCAAAAATACGTGCCCAAAGAGCTAGATGGCTTGGTCACATTATATAAATGCCAGAAAACCGAAATTTTAAAACAATACTAAAATAGAGAGAAATAGCGAAAAAATAAGAGGACGTCCAAGATGAAATGGTGGGAAGCAGGAAAACAACAGGCGTTAGAGATTGGAGACACCGAAAAAATTGGAGGAAAATATCCTAAACATTGAATTATTCCTCTGTTTGTGCGTTATTGCATCTTCATTAATAATACCCATTTATTTCTGATCACCGAGTTGATTTATGAATAGACTAAGCATCTCAGTATGATATTATGCTGTAATAATGTGCATGTAAAAAATGATGCCCAGTAATCTCTGTGATATTAAATATGTTTCAATGTCTGATACATACATTTTCATGACTTCTTGTAACAAGGCTGTATGTGTCTCTAAAAATTCTATAGAATCTATCTGTTTGTCACTCTCTGAACGACTGAACAAGATGTGTCTATTTATATCCGATTTGTACACTGTTTAATCTAAAAGTTACACCTTTCTACTGAAAAATACATCCTCGTATTGAATACTGCTACTTTCCATTAAATTTTACATCTGGACAAAGATAATATTCGATAAATTTTGCTTTCGTGCATTAATGGATACAATTAGAAACTATAGACATTTTTTAAACATTTCTAAAAATTTTATGCCTTTCTTTGTTGCAGACCTACCCCATCGCAACCAAATAGTTCACCTCACGGAATAGAAATAGTCAATCTTAAGTGATTTCAGGTCCCTACGTGATACCCCTGGTCCCCTGAGATCTTCACCGTTGACACAAAAATCTTTCTAACTGAATTCACCTTCAGTTGTCATTCTTTTTCATCATCATCATTGGCTGTACAACCCCTGGTGAGTCCTGGCCTATTCTAGAATCAGCTTCCATTCCTTCCTATCCTTCGCTTTGGTTTAGCAAATTCATACTCTTAACACACTTGTAAGTCGTCTTCCACCTAGTCATTGAAACGTTCTCTGCTCTTTTTCTCACTACATCTTGTATTTTATTATAAAAAATATGTTTTGATGGCTATCCAGACACCGCAGTCTGTTTACTTTGATGGACCAACCAATACTGGGTTCACGATAAAAGCTGTAAAGCTCAAAATAGCGTCTACGCCATAATCCGTTCTGCTGCACCTCTTTATAAATATGTATGTCTGAGTATTCTACGTTCAAAACAGCCTAAAAGTTCTTCATAGCTTTCAACGCTTCATCATCTCTGATGTGTGAGGAAGGTATTGGATAAGAGTTCTGGATATCAATATTTTCGTTTTCTTTTGTCATCAAACATTGTCGTTGTGACTTCGTTTGATGCTAAAGTTGCTTTAATCCATAGTATGGGGTATTTGCTAGATACCTAGATCTGTTGATTTCTGTATTTATCCTTTAAAGGTACAATATGTTCAAACTGTTAGACCTTCGGGTTTTGCTACTTGATTATTGTTTGTCACCTCGTGTACTTTGTTTTACTAGTATTAACGTGCAGACCCATTCTTTTTATGGATGCTGCTTCTAACTTTCAATTCCGTGTTACAAATGCCTTGTAATGCCCTGTTACAACTGGGCTGTGAGCGGCCGTGGAGTAACGGCATATTCGATGGCCTCATACGCCAGTGCACGTGGGTTCGAGCCCTGCCAAAGACAAACCATTTTCATTTCCAATAATGACACGAGCCGTCTCACCGTGGCTCGGAGAGTACGTAAAGCCGTCGGTCCTCCTAGGCTAGTGTACATCGGCACTAGTTACTTGAAACAGGGTTAAAGATGTAAATGGCGCCGGAACTGTCCGAAAGGATCTCCCCGGCCAAAATGCCATACGATATTATTATTACAACTGGGCTAAAGCAGCCTAGGAAAAATATTTGCTAAAAGAAAATAACACAAAAAAAAGGAATTTTTTGATTCGAAATAATACAGTTTTCATCTAAAATTTGGCCGACACTTTCTCCCGAAAGCTACCTTAAAACACATTGGTGTTATATGTTAGGTTTTTGAATTAATACTGCTTTTAATACGTTTTTACCGACAAATAGCGCATCTTGCCACAAGTTCGAATGATGATACTGTTTGTACCGGAACATGAGCTTTAATTTTTAATTGTCACATATCGGTTCTCTCCATCTCTTAAGTTTTCTGAGAAAATAGGTGATGTATATTTTTTTGAGTTATTACACTTTTAAACGGGATGTGCAATTTTTACTATAGTATTATTCGATAAATTTTGCTTTCTGGCATTGATTAATACAATTAGAGACTATACACATTTTTTTTTGAAATCTCTAAAATACTCATGCTTTTGTCTGTTGTAGACCTACCCCATCGCAACCAAATAGTTCACCTTACGGAATAGAAATAGTCAATCTAAAGTGATTTCAGGTCCCTACGTGATACCCCTGGTCCCCTGAGATCTTCACCGTTGACACAAACATCTTTCTAACTGAATTCTACCAGAGAACCACCAACAGGAATTCGCCTTCAGTTGTCATTCACGACCTTTTATCGAAATATAAAAATGGCATCTGAAAGGAACAATAAAGAAATAGGTAACAGTTTACTTTCCTTTATTCGCTTGATATGCACGAAACAGTTCGTGAGAGGTGAGTTGACAGTTACATGCATTTCTGAATTGGAATTTTGTAGAATATTTAATTTATAATTTGTCGGGAAATATGGAAATTTTGTATTTTTAAACAACATACCTTAAGCTTTATTTTTTTTATTATTGTGGTCAATATTAATAAAGTCTATTAGACCACTCATCAGCGGTAAACAACTGTAAAACCGTGGAATTTTGAGAATCAACACAGATTTTAATAAAGAAATGAGAAACTTTGTGTTTAAGCTCTGTTGACACTCTTCTTCAAAATCTACCCTATGTCGAACTACGCTTTTGCCTTAGGTGAAAACAACCCCATCTAGTGGATAAAAATTTTTTTAGGCGCGATTGAGATTGAGGGTGAATTTATATTGATCTGCGCGCATGCGCACACCGACAGTTTGGTATTAGTCTTTATACGGGCTCTGATTGGGTGTTGAAATGATCTGTCAATAATTGTTCAATATGGAGGTTATCGGTAAACAAAAATGTTGTATAATATATTAGTTTTTATTGTTGTGAGGACAGAAATAAAATAAAATTTATAATTATAGTGACTTTTTAAATAGTTTTGAAAATCCACAGGTACGTAATTCTAAATGTTTCCGTTGTATTCCAATAAAAAATTATCTTCATACCTATTTGGAAAATGTAAAAAAAAATAATGTACTTACCTAGTAATTGCTATGCTATACCCCTAGTAGGCAATGCTTTAATTTACATAATCTGATTACGAACAAACTTTCTACAAATTTTCATCTAATGTATCGTTTTCTTACTCTATATATTGTTGTATTTTAATTCGACAAAAATCAAACTAATAAAAATTCATATAAACAAAATGTCAAAAAGTTGTTCAGTTTGTGTATATTCCAACATGACGTATACGCGAAGGTAGTGCAGTTTGAAATCGCTTCGACTCTCGTACGGCGGGATACACGGGAAGTAGGTTCAAGCCCAATGCAAGTTATATCATTTTTTTTTATTTTCTTTTGATAGATTTTATGATTGTAATTATATTATTATATAATTTTTTTCAGAAAATACGTATTTAATTAAAATTTTTGGCAACAATTATTGTTCAGAAATCATTTGTGGCATTTTTCAATGTGTTTGCGTGTGTTTTATTCTTTTATTTTTTTAATTTTTGGTATTGTTTTAATAAAAATTTTTGGAAAGTAGTAGAGAAACTGTTAGTATATTGATTTCGTTGAAATCATATAATAGAAGTATAACTTCTTACGTGCGTACAAAGTACACACATTCTTTTTTATTCAAAATAACTATGGAAATCGATAGAGTGACTAATTCTGGGTAAATTTTATTTCATAATTTTTTTTTACAAAATTGATACTTATTAGTTAAGTTATTTGCGATTGAAACTATGCATTTTTCGTTAAAAAAACTCACGTTTTATAACCGTTTTTCATGAATAACTTAAACAATTTAATTTTATCAAAAAAATCATTAAGCACAAAATTGTGGCTAATAAAAAAAAAACAAAGAGATTCGCGTCGGAAAGACCTAGATAAACCCAATAACGACTGATATTGCTCTTTAAAGGATGGATATTTTCGAAGAACTTCGAAATGGGGAACCTTCAATCTCAAATAACTCGCATGTGGTGCAATTTTTCGGGAAAACTTGAGAGACATATTTTAAATTTCATTAAAAAATATTTCAAACAAGCTCTGACAAAAGTTTTTTGCATAAGAACTGACTGACTTATGACGAAATTAAAGTCACTCTCTGCTTTTTTTCTTTTTCAAATATAAAAATTTAACCGTCGATGTTACAATCCTAATAGAAATGAATAGCTTCTCACTTGAAATTAACTTTATTTAGGTATAATTGATACGATCCATATAATTTGACCGGTTTGGAATGCTTAGTTTAGAAAAAATAGTTGATTAAATCTAAAATGACATTATTATAATTAAAGAAAACTGCATTTTTCTTAAATAAACCTAAAAGTATTCATGATACAAAAACAAAAAAATCAAAATTTTCAGTAAAAGAAACACTACAATTAATATTTGAAATATTTTTTCATATTATAAATACTTTTAGATTTATTAAAGGAAAATTCACTTTTTTTTTAATTTTAAAAATGTCATTTTTGATTTAATCAACTATTTTTTCTAAACTAAGCATTTCAAACCGGTTAAATTACATGGATCGTATCAACTGTACCTAAATAAAGTTAATTTCAATTGGGAAGCTATTCATTTCTATTAGGATTGTAACGACGAGGGTTTAATTTTTACATTTCAAGAAGAAAAAAGCAGAGAGCGACTTTAGTTTCGTCATAAGTCGTCAGTTCTTATGAAAACAACTTTTATGAGAGCTAGTTTGAAAGGTTTTTTAATGTGCTTTAAAAGATGTCTCCTAACTATTCCCAAAAAATTGCACCACATTCGATTTTTTTGAGATTAAAAGTTCTCCATTTTGACGTTGTTCGAAAATAAACATCCTTTAAAAAGCAATATCTCAGTCATTATTGGGTTTAAATAGGTCTTTAATGCCTGGTAGCACCAACAGATCTTAAGTTCCAGATTAGCTAAGCTCTACTTATAAATAGGGCCTCCTTGAGTATCACTTACGTTGCACCATAATTTTAGATTCTTACCTTATTATCAATTATATCTATTATTATATTATGGTATTCTTATTGTAAGATATTATAATTATATTATATTAATTCTTATGATATTCTCGACTTAAGCTTAAGATCTGTTGGTGCAACCGGGCATCAGACGCGTTTCTCTTTGTTTTTTTATTAGCTACAATTTTTTTAATGATTTTTTTTTATAAAATTAAATTTGTTTAAGTTATTTATGAAAAACGGTTATAAAACGTGAGTTTTTTCAATGAAAAAATGCATATAGCTTCAATCGCAAATAACTTGGAAAGTGTAATTTTGCAAAAAAATTTTATGGAACATAATTTACTCAGAATTGGTCACTCTATCGATTTACGTAGTTATTTTGATTAAAAAAATTTTCATCCACTAGATGGGGTTGTTTTCACCCCAAGGGCAAAAGCGCAGTTCGGCATAGGGTAGATTTTGAGAAAGGTTATAATTACTACCTAAATCCAAATTTTCAAGGAAATCGACCTTGGTTCTCAAAATTCCACAAGAAATTGGCTGTTGATTGGGCTATATAGAAAATAGAAACAGATGAATACTTGGAGTCGAGAGTAACAGATTTGATGAAGACAAACTTTGACAAGACAAACAAAACACGACAGTAAACTAAATTCTGCAGAACTGAAGAAGAACTTAGATTAGTCGGAAGAGTTTAGTAATATAATACCATAAAAAAAAACGAAATAATCTTCGAACTTATACCGAACTCCTAATAAAATTTATCAAACAAAACCGTTAGGGTGCTATACAGCTTAAATGAAAGTAAATTGGACAAAAGGATAAATATCCAGGATAAAAGTACAATTCTTCTGCAGAGCCAAAGTCAGAAGTGTTGATCTCAGGTTTCAATTCTTTGCTTATCCGGCGTAGTTGTTAGGTCTTCTTCTTCTTCTTCTTTTACTTCTTCGAGATCTTTTGATCTGTTTAATTCTGAAGCTGCCTCTGGTTAATTTCCTGGGAGGTAGATTGCCAACTATCCCTCCATCTTTTAGGTGGTCTTCAAGGGGTTCTTGAACCGGGCGGGTTATTTTCTAGGGCAATTTTTGGGAATCTATTCTCATCCACTCGTCTTACATGGTTGTACCACATCCTCTTGCGCTGCCTTCCCCATCTTACAATATCTTGAATTTTGCATTGCTCTCTAATGTCTGTATTTCTTACTCTGTCTCTTCTTGTTTTCTCAGTTGTTAGGTAATGGTATCTAATAATTTCAACTTCATTCGCTGCTATTATAGTTGTGTCATCTACGTGTCACAGGTTACCGATTTCTCTGCCTCCTCTAGTAATTCCCTTATCTCTTTCGTCTAGTACTTTTCTCATTATATCTTCTTGATGTGTCTATCCGTGGCGAATGTTGGCGATCATCATGCATGACACTCCTTATCTTATCTGCTTCTGCGCGGAAAAGCTGCACAGATATTGTGTTGAACCAGGTTCTGAGGTTCTTTTAATCGGGACGAGATGTATTTTCTAGTCGTATGTAGTTTGAGCCTGCAGTTAATTTTTAACAGCTGATGATCTGATCCACAGCATACACCAGGCATAGCTTTTACTTTTAGTACGGCTTTCCAACTTTTCCTCACGAGTATGTAGTCGATTTGATATTAAATTTGTGGTATTTATTTAGACTACACACACACAAACACACACACACACACATATACACACATGCTCGTCAGTGGTGTCATCGTGTGGGAACGCGTGGGAACGCCGTTCCCGCACTGGTTAAGAAAAGAAAAAAAAATAATAGAAAATTTAGGTTTTGTAAAAAAAATTAGCAGTGCGTTCCGGCACTGCGTTCCCGCACTGCTAATTTTGCCATGACACCACTGATGCTCGTATCAACCCCAGCCCCGGAGGACACGTGTGTTCCAATGGAAAAATTGGACCCACATGTCCGAAGATCAAACCGGTCACACCCCGTAATAGAGTGGTACCTATCTGACCCCCAAGCTATACCACCACCCCTCCCCATCGAAGGACATACCGAATGGGGAGGCGTTGAACTTAACGGTACTTTGGATGTCCTGGGTAATGGGACATCCTCTGCATTACTTCATGTGGTTAAGCCACCTGACTTTAGGGGTAGCTAGAAGAGCTTTGCGCCCTATTAATGACTTAGTTATTTTTTACTTTACTTTGGACTTGTGTCCTAAAAAATGTGTTCCGGACATCAAGGCACCGATCTAAATCGGTTTCTCGCTGTCCAGACCGTGTGTGCTCGGTCACTCAGCCGGCGAATTGGCAAAATAAATTTTGTTCTCCTCGACGGCTGAGCGCCCGAAAGGTATGGCCATCAAGCCCACGTCTGTCGGTACGTGACCTCGATGCTTACATTCCGCGGCTATGGTCCATTTGACCTACCTGAAGGGTACTTAGTGCCTGAATGGCGACATTTGTGTTTCGATATCCTGTGGCTCTCTCAATTTTTCATTCTTAAGGGTTTCCTCTATATCCAGCTAACTGGTGTCTAGGCCGTCTATGTACCGTTCTTTGGTTTTCGTCGTACTTAGTCAATTCTCTTAAAAAATCTGCTAGGATGGTTCCGGATATTGTTGAATATTTCGTGTGATCTCTCGTCTATCATTCTCAGGACTTTCTTTTGTTGCGTATGTCCAAATACGTATCTTAATGGGACATATCTAGGTATATTCAGAGCTTCCCTGATCATGTGGTTTTGGATGGTTTGTATTTTCTTCTTTTTGGTTTTACACGTGTGCCCCCATGCGGCTGAGGCGTATGCTAGTGTTGGCAAAATTATACAATTTGCCATCCTAATCTGTGTCTTAAATCTCAGTTTACTCTTTCGACCTATTAGCGATGAGAGTTGACTCCTAAGGGATTTAGCTTTGTTGATCGTTTGTTTTACGTGTTCTGTAAAGGTCAACCTTTTGTCCAACATTACGCCTAGGTATTTGGCTTGATTTAACCATTCAATCTGGGTATCAAATAGGGATAGTACCTCATTTGGTCTGCCTCTTCTTTTTTGGTACATGAAGGTCTGTGTTTTGTCAGGATTGACAGCTATTTTCCACTGCACACACCATTCTTGTAGTTCGTCAAGAGCTCTTTGTAGGTGTCTTGTTACAAAATCTGGGTGGTTACTGCTAAAAGCTAGCGCTGTATCATCTGCGTATGGACTTAGCAACGATCTGGATTTATTTGGACTAGAACACGTTGATAGTCTTCTTGGCAGATCGCAGATATACCAGATTCCAGGTAGACATCTGGTATATCAGATCGCATAGAAAAGAGAAAAATCGATAATAAAAATGTAATCAAGAGAATAAACAAAAAAGAAAGAAATAAAAGAAGAGTTATCAGTCGCTCCTACTCCTGTTATGGAACATATGTAGAAGCTCAAAGAAAATAACTATTTTCTTCATCATAGTCGCTTTATGTCTTAAATTTATCTCATTAGAATTTAAAATAAAAAATAAAAAATATCAAAATTTTTTGACTTATGTATATATTATGTAATGTCCTTCTATAAACTTATGACTACCAGACTACCATAATGTACATTATAAATTTAAATGCAGCAGCGTAAAATCGCAGTCATCCCCTAAATTTAAATTCAACATCCCATTAAATGTCTGGCTGTAGTAATTTTGTGTCATTACGGTTTGCTGCTTGTGACTGAAAGCTTTTAATTTCGCATTTATATTATGACTGATTAACCTATCAGACCGGCTTACAAGAAGCGGGTACAGTGGTTTACACTCCACTTTACACCAGATTAACATCACAACCTTTTCCCTTGTGACAAGGTTTTCCAACAGTTAAGTAGTTGGAGGAGGTTATGAAACTGTTGGAGGCGGTGTTTTCGCGGTGGTATAAGTCAGTAAGTACCTACTTTGTTAAAATTCGAGATCTTTAAATAAATACAAAATAGCAGATTGTCAATACCTGTGAAATTGGAAATTATGTTTTAAAATATGTATGTGTCATCAATTTTTCTTGAAATATGCGTTAATTTTTTTAAAATCAATAAAAGTAACATGCAAGTCGACATCATATCTTTATAGACACAGAATAATTTAAAAAATAAGTTAAATTTTCCAGCAAATATCAAATGAATAAACTAATTTTTTGTGATGTACTAAAAGAGTTAATATTATTCATTCGATGGTAAAATTAAATGATGTTAATGTCTTATCTTTTGGTTTAAAAATAACTGGATCAACAAAAATATGTTTATATCTGCTTTATAGACTATGAGAAAGCGTTCGATACTATCAAACATCCTCCAGGACTTGACACTAAGGATCTCCAGATTATTAAAAATTTGTATTAGAATCAAACATTCCATATAAAGTATGGACATAATGGTGAGTCTAAACATAACCGTTTATAAAGGAATTATACAGGGCTGCATGCTGCATTCATCCAAGCAACTGCTTTTCAGTCTATACAAAAAACAAATATTTCTAGAGGCACTAGAAGAGTGTAATGCATGTATCAAGATTAACATATCTTTAGTGATAGTGATAACAATCTTTAGGGAGGCTTTGGACGACAGACAAGAGGGAGTAAGACTGGGCGGAGAAGAAATCAACAATATCAGATATGCTGACGACACAGTTATTCTTGCAGAAAATTTAGAAGATCTCCAGACATTAGTAAATCTAGTCAGTGAAGCAAGTTATCGGAGAGGCCTAAAAATCAATATTTCAAAGACAAAGTGGATGGCAGTTGGAAAGATAAATGTAGATCAAGGCGTGCTTTCTCTTGATGGAGAGGAGATAGAACGAGTAAACCATTTTAAATACCTTGGCAGTTGGTTAAATGTAAACTGCGATTGTGATGAAGAGATAATAACTAGGATTGAAATATCACGTAAGGCTTTCATGACCTGGAACCAGTTTTATATAACCGAAGCCTGTCGATGAAGATTCGCAAGAAGGTCCTAAAATGTTACGTGTGGTCTATATTATTGTATGGTTATAAGACATGGACGTTAAAAACCACAATGCTAAATAAATTAGAAGCATTCGAATTGTGGTGCTATCGACAAATCTTAAAGATATCGTGGGTTTCGCACACTTCCAATGAAAATGTTCTTTAAATGATGAACTCAGAACGTCTGCTCATAAACATCATAAAGAGGAGAAAACAGAATACTTCGGCCATATAGTTAGAGGGCCTAAATACCATCTACTTCGCCTTATAATGCAAGAAAAAATGGAGGGAAAGAGATGGATTGGTCGAAAGAAACTTTCATGGTTACGTAATATTAGACAATGGTGTGGTTCCACGGTAGAAGAATTATTTCGCGCAGCAGCCGATAGAGAGGTTTCAGGAACTTGTAAACAAGATGACAGCCAACGTATGAATACGGACACGGCACCTGAACAAGAAGAAGATACAAAAGTTTGCTGGTGTGAGTTCATTTTAAGTAGGGATGGACTCGAGCCGAGCCGAGCTTTTGACAAGCTTGAGCTCGGCTCGAAATTTCGAGCCGAGCTCGAGATAGAAACTCGGCTTGAACTTCGCGCTACAAGTTGAGCTCGTGGCTCGTGTCGGCTCGGCTAGAATATTTCGAGTCGAGCCGGGCCGCCTGGAATTTATTCCATATTTTACGGACACACTGTGTATTGAAAAAACTTATTTGTAGTCTAAAGTACTTATTTTCAAATAAAGTATCACCTGTAGCCGAAATAAATGAATTAGAAAAAGTATCAGAGTATAGGCTAAAATATTGAAAAGCTCGTTAAGAAAAGCTCGGCTCGTTTCGAATTCAGCTGGGCTCGGCTCGAAGCTCGGCTTGCAAGAAACAAACCGGCTTGCGCTCGAAGCTTGTCAAACGAGCCTAGCCTCGAATCGAGCGGAGCTAAGCTCGAGCTTGTGACCTTGCCTAATTTTAACAGAATATTGAGAAAAAATCAATAAACTTACAATCTTGTATATATATATTGTTAAATAATTTTTATGGGGAAAATTTAGAGAATTAATTTTATGTCAAAGACCACGATATCCTAAATTTTCATCGCCCTGTATATAGCCAAAATTTGTAAATAATATGATTTAGCCGTAAGCAGTGTTTCGTGAAAAGAGGAAATGTTTAGTGGTAAAGATTCTACGAACGGACTTATACAAATTTAAACAATGAACTAAAATATGGTCGGATTAGAAAGTGAATGTACTCGCGGTTTGAGTAGACAATAGGGTGTTTCTAAATGGTTTCCTAGAAAGAAACGACGGTAAACAATTTGTTTAGTTTTAGAATATAGGGTTTTTCTAAAATGTAAGAAAAACATTAATTTTAATATCTCCTGGAAATTTAACAAGACAGAAAATTTGTATACAACACTATTTGTTTTTAAGAAATGAAAGTAGGGATGTAATGTGTAGAGAGAATGCTTGTGATTGGCGAATAGATTAAAGGAGGGAGAACAGAGTGGTTGAGTCTCAGATTGATGAAAGAAAAAAATTTACTGTGTAATTAATATCGGAAGGGAGCAGTCCAGCTTGAATAGTAGTAATTTTGTGTAAAGCGGTGAATTTGGTGGCCGTGTAAGCAGATTCGTGTTGAGACGAAGTCGTGATCGAGTCGAGAAGTACAATCTCCTCGCGTCCGAATAGATTCCAGTTTCGGTCTGGAACGAGTAGCCGGTTTGTATCAATTTGGCAGAAAATATCGAGCTGAGAGAAAAAATCTTGGAATTATAAAGATTTATATTGTTTGTATGGAGTCGGAGACCAAATAGAGGACAGCTTTCGAGCGAGTGCTGTTTTTTGTTTGTGAAACAGTTTGGGAGAGAAAGACCGTAGCAGCATCCGAGGAGCACGTGTGGGAGAACCGAGGACAACACAATCCATGAGAAGAAGTAAAGAAGATAAACAAGGTTAGTCAGATTATTTCTGAAAAGTAGTGAGTTGCTGTATATTACATATCATATTTATTTTTTGTCAATTTTAACATTTTTTACAGCATAATTTGTTCATCCATAAATTTATAGAAGAGATAAATGATCTATTTAAAAGGTAAATTAAATATTGTTTTTTTTTTTTTATAATAATAAGAACAGTCTATCGAATCATTTAAATAACAATTTGTTAAAAGAAAAAGGAGATAGTACATAGAATTAAAGATTAATTTTATTAGATAAGAAATTTTGACAACAGAATAAGGTTTTAGCATACATTTTAAATC
Source organism: Diabrotica virgifera virgifera (assembly GCF_917563875.1). Lineage (NCBI taxonomy): Eukaryota > Metazoa > Arthropoda > Insecta > Coleoptera > Chrysomelidae > Diabrotica > Diabrotica virgifera. The sequence continues at coordinate 45,931,659 of NC_065444.1, forward strand.
TTATATTTATGGTATAGTAAATAGTATGTAAATAAATATTGTATATAAAGATGTTGAGTATATTTATTTTCCCTGTTTGTCCTGGATAAAGTAAGCAACGAGAAATACTAGAAGCCACAAACTAAAGGTGATACATTAAAATCAATTAGCCCTTGAGAATAATTTTTATTGGAAAGTTTTTATTAAATTTTGGTTTTGTTTCCATGAGTAGCAATTACAATAATTAATTAATTAATTGAATTAATAAGATGCTGATCAATCTAATAACAGAGAGAAAATACAGAAAATAATAATATTAATATTATTTCATGCTGTTTTTTTATATTCCATGGAAACATGGAAATCGCTCGCATTACACTATGTATCTCATACAAAATTATTCACGATGCCATTCCCGATAAAACAGATGTTAAGAATGCCCTCTGGCTCGAAAAAAATCTTTAATTCTACTCCACAATTCCGGAATGTCAGACGGTGGATCGGGCTGTCTCCTTCAGCATTCCCCATATGTACTCATTAGGTGGCGTTAGGGCTGGTGAGTGCGATGGGTATGGAAAATGACTGCCACGTGAAATAAGGCAATCCCAAAACGAACGCTCAGTTTTCGAAAAGACTGCCTTACCATGTGACAGGTTGTCCCGTCCTGCTAAAAGTAATATGGAGTTTTTCCTGTGAAATGTGTTCAATGTATATTGACAATTATGACCCCTTTCAGGCTGACACCTCAGTGGATACAGGAAGTAGCAATAAGGGATGAAAGGGGAAAGATAGTGCAGTCATTAAAGGTTTTCATCTCCTATTTTGTTAAACCTCCATCGATTTGCATGAAAATTCGTGACTAGTTACACTCAAAAAAATTTAGTTCGTATTGTTGATTAACAGTGATTATTGAATAGTATTTCGTTGTAACAACAATTTAATTTGTTGTTTAAACGAACTTTTGGACATTGACGAATGTATTTGGTTATTGTCACAATGATTGAATAATAATTGTGAGAATAACTAGAGTACATTAATCAATAACACTCAATTTATTCAGCCAATAACTTAGTTTCGTATATTTAATAAATAATGTTAATTGTGGCAGCAACTCACTTTCTTGATTTCGTACATGACAAGCAATTACCTTGGTTTATCGTGACAACGTACATATTTCATTAAAACAATGTACAAATGTTGTTATTATAGAGTAATAAATGATTATTGTAAAGATGTAAACTGATTGTTGAAACAACAAATGCATTAATCAATCTACTACTGCGTCTAATACCCACAATCAATGCGTTCATTGTGACAATAATCGTAGTTGTTGAGACAATAAATGTTTTGCTTGACCATTTGAACTGTAACGGCTTTTCCTTATCGTGATACCCCTAGCTTCTCTGTGTTTAAAAAAGAATTCTTTGTTAAACAATGCTGTTACCTCTACCGAAGTGCCGGATATTTCGTTTCCAAGTGTAGTCCGTAGTAGAAGGAAGTTATTTCGTGTGTGTCTTATCGTGAAATATTTTGAATTAAACGCAGAATAAAATATTACAGTATTATCGAGGGTCTGAAGTCCCTGAGAACTTCTATAATGATTATTTTAATAAGTCACAGGGGTGAAAAAGAGAAAATTTAGTATGATTTTTAATTTCAAATATACCATTCAAAAGAAACTTTTTTTTATTCTAAGGGACTTTCTGCCCTCTGTAATAATGTAATCTTTTATTCTGCGTTTAAATTTTTCAAAAATACTTATTAGTTTTCTCAGGATTCCAAAAAAATTAATGTGTTTAAAAAGAATTCGATCGAAATTTTGCACCTGCACTCTCAAAAAGGATTAAAGTGTTATACATTTTTGGAATCACTATTTCAAAGGCTTTTAAATGAGCTGTCACATGACGTACTTTCCCATTTAAAAAATCAAAGTTACGCCTGTCACCTGAAGAGGGATCGTGTAAAGTTCGAAACATTGATGTTATAATATACTTTGGTTATTTTAAAAATCGACCTGTCCGAGCGTTTTGCTTACTTGCTAAAAATAAATAAGTTAATAAGGGGGTGGGGGGAGTGTAACACTTATTAAAGTGCACTGTATAAGTGAAATCATATGAGAAATCACACAGTGTAAATAAAGTCCATTAGGTTAAGGACAAAAAGGGGAATTTAAAAAATTATTATTAATCAATTAATATCATACATCGGACTAATGCATTCAGTAATTTGATATAAAATACGTTCCTAGTAGGAATGAACGAAACTGATTGTAAGAATGAATAGAATTGCTTGTAAGAAAAACCGTATTTATTGTGGGAATGAACGGAATTAATTGTAACAATAAACGGAAATAATTGTAGAAATAAACGAAATACATTAGGAGAAATAACACTGGTATTGACACAACGAATAGTCTTCGTCGGTCAATTAACGACGTTGTTGTTTCAATAAATAGTGTTCGTTGGCTCAGTGAACAGAGTTCGTAATATCAATAAATAGTGTTCGTTGACTCAGTGAACAGAATTCGTAATACCAATAAACTGATATTATGGTATACATAATGAATGTTCATCCATTCAATAAATGTAATACATTGGCTCAACTAACGAAAATAATGAATTGATGAACATCGCTTTGTTGTTCCAATAAAACTAAGAATTGGACAAATTTTAAGTATTGCGTTTGTTGTCAGAATTAATATTTTTATTGATATTACGTACCTTTTTCGTTGAGTGTAGAGCATTCCTCAAGAAATTAAACTGGTTTGGTGCCCCTTCACGCGGGTGAAAACAATTTATTTAAAAATAACCCCACAAATCGATAGAGGGACAAATTTTAAGTAAAATTTGTTATATCATGTTATTAAAATAAATCAATACTTTTTGAGTTATTAAAGATCAAATGTTTGTCTATTTAACAGCATATGCGTGAAGTTACGGATGATAAAAAGAACATTAATTAATTGTATGTTAGTAAAATATTATTTTTATATTACATATTTCGATATTTAATTGATTTTTTTCTGTCAATATAAACTGAATATGTCCAGAAACTGGGGGTGTCAAATAATGGGTACATTTGACATATTCGAATACACTTTTGCTAAATTTATAACATCGAAATAATATAAAAATAATATTTTAGTAACATACAATTAATGAATATGTTCTTTTTATCATCCGTAACTTCACGCATGTGCTCTTAAACAGACAAATCTTTGATCTTTAATAACTCAAAAAGTATCGATTTATTTTAATAACATGATATAACAAATTTTACTTAAAATTTGTCCCTCTATCAATTTGTGGGATTATTTTTAATAAAATAGTTTTCACCCCATGGAAGGGATGGTATCCACCCCCAGGGTAAAAGTGCAAGTTGGCACCAAATTATTTTTATTTCTTGGGGCATGCTCTAACTGGTCACCAATTTTCATGCAAATCGGTGAAGGTTTAACAAAATAGGAGGTAAAAACCTTTAAAGACTGCACTAATTTTCCACTTTTACCCCTCACTGCTCCTTCTTGTATACACTGAGGTGTCAAGGGCTGCAAGGGGTCATAATTATCAATATACCTACAATAGACACATTTCACATGCCAAACTCCAAATTACTTATGACGATGCTTTTTCGGCTTTAGCTCTTAGACTAGAAGCACCTAACATTAACCAGACATCAACACCGTGTATAATCAATGATTTATCGGTTATTAACGAAACCAAATCAACTTTTTCATCTTTCTTATTAATCTAATCATACCCATAACGTGAGGTTTCCTTTACTATAGAAAGGATAGAACATTCTTAATTGGATCATCCTTCAACTAGGAAAACTGTGTGATAAATTAAAGTAGGTCATATTTATGAAAAACCTTTTACTTTTTAACGCTTTGAAACAGATCGACTAAAATCAATTCACTTTTACATCGTTCGTCGAAAAGGCGTCAATCTGTCTTTACCCTTCTGTTTTCTGTTCTACTTAACCGACATGAGTTCTCAGTCACGTTTCGGTTGTCGGGTGTCTTTGTATTTGATTAATAGCCCTCTGTTATTAACGTCGGTATCTCAATTCTAAATTACTGTGGGACAGAGAGACTAACTGAAACAACATATTTTCATTAAGACATTTTATTGTTCTTCGATTCTGATTCAGCAACTATTTTATTGGTATCGAATGGGAAAGACAAGAAAGACAGTACCGGTGCATGCCGGTACATATCTTATGTATAGATAACGTTGAAATGCCATATTCTCATCGGTTGACGGCTTGTGGGTAATCTGAAAAAATTTTAAGCATTAAAAAAAGCAAATGAAAGCTGCCTGAGCGTTGTATATCGGATTCTTGTTTAATTTACTGAATCATATATTGTTTATATATAGACCGTTATTAGACGTCAACGCCCTTCGGTAGGGATCTATGAAGGAGTATTACAAAGCCGCAAGCCCTTATCCCTTGCCGTACCGCAAGGCTTTTTTCCCGAGTAGCAGGGGAATGTAACAAAAAAGAAGAAAACTTCTGTTGGAGTGAAAGTAAAGAGAGGGATATACTCCAACAGAAATAAGGAATTCGGTGACTAAATAAAATTGATTCTAGACGAAGACGGGATGTAAAAAAGAGAGTGAAGTGGCTTCTACGTTGAAAAGCCGCAGTAGGAAAAATACTACTTTCCAGTAGTATTGGTGGAGAAAAGTGGAAGGATGTAGAGACAGAGGCAAACTGAATAGAATTGGCTAGCTAGAGATGCAAGAGAACAACTTGACACTCAAGGATGGATACGGCTAGTTTGCATGCCTGTCGAAGAACAGTAGCTCTAAATAGATAGTAATGATGACTAAAGGTGAAATAATATGCTGAAAATTAATGAAGATGAATAATTGCTAAAGACGAACAAAATAAATAAAACTAACAAATCATGGGCGCCATGAAAATGATCTTCGATCATTCTCCCAGGTATCTTACACTGCTGTCAAATATTAAATATATTAAATATATGAGTAAATGTAAATATAAAGGAATAATAAGAAATGATATGCAAAATAAATAAACATTTATTAAAGATAACTACTAGATCTTTGGCAATCTCTGAGTTAAACAATGCGCATATAATGTGACTCTAACATGACATAAGTTATACAAAAGTTAAGTTAACGCTAAATATAATATATCATATAACAGTCCTGTTATATGTATGTACAAAATTATATACCTCTTACTTATACATAGGGTACAACTCACATGAGACTTCTACCAAATGGTTATAGTACGCTTGCTACGTACCACTAAATTGAAACCGACGGAGATGAAAATAATACAAATAAATAGGCACAAGCCTGATTACGAGAAAGTACTATAATGGATTAATAGCAAAAATTAATGAATAAAATTGAAGCGAAGAAATATAATATGAAACCTACTTGAATTTACCGAATGAATTAAGATAAGTAAATGAAAAGTAAAAGAAGTAAATGAACAATAAAATATTTGGGAACAAGCAATTAATATTACAAAGTAAGTATCAAACCAATAATAAAGTATAAAAACCTCATTTTCTGGGACTGATTACCTTGTGCACAATATAACGTACCATATGATCGTAAATAAGTTTGGGAACCTAATACATTAATAAACAAATATGTTATATAAAAAAACACAGGCAGCTAAATCTGAAAAAAATATTAATAAACAGTACATTACCAAAAGTCCGAAATATAAAACACAAAAGTTACTCAAATCACCAAACTGAGTGTTCCCAAACAAACCCATTCCTCAAATGAATAATCAAAAGGTTCCCAGAAAATGAGCACTAGGATAGTGCCAAACCATGCTTCCTGTAAGCACAGGTGTAGACCGAAAATGAAGCTGGAACGCTTCGCTTGCTCCCAGGTGACTGACTATGTAGCCGGAATAGGTTCCTCTCAGGTGGGCGAGGGTCTATGATTTCTCATGTTCGTCTTATATTATTTCCCCAAAAGGCTAAAACAAATATTTCCCAGTCTTAGTTTTAATGTCAATGTCTAGGAAAAAGTCAAAGGAGAAAAAAGAGAAACTAAGAAGTGGTTTTTAGTATAGATTTTAATGTAAAAAAGGCCATTAACATACAAGAAAAACTTTCATTATTGGATAGTACATGACCAAATTTGACCTTCAGAGCGAAATATGTGACAATTTCAAATTACAGTAAAGAATAAATATAATTTCTTTAAAATAATTATAGGATACTTATTAGATGTTGCAATAAAATATACAGATATCAAAGATACCTACAGATAAATAGCTAAAAGTTAAGGTTAGGAATTTCTCTGAATGAATATTATCTACAGCGTGTCTACTTAAGTTGGAAACATATGGGAAACTTTTTTATTATTAATTTTACGAAAAAAAGTTATTCTTTATAAAAAGTTCTGCATGTCCCAAAACCTAATATTCAATAATCAGATATCAAGTTTTCTCAATATTATATGAGGTATGTCAAAAAATATGAATTTCGGTCAAGGGTAAAGTACCTTTATTTCTCTCAATATCGAAAATTCTTATGATAAAAAGTTGTTTGGAATTAAAAACTAAGATCAAATATGCAATTACATGCTCCTAATTGAAATAAAAATTTTTTCTCAAATTTATGGATACCCAACATCGTTGTTAAATATTACAAATATGATAACTCGTTTATTATCCATTTTACGAAAAAAAGTTATTCTTCATAAAAAGCTTTGCATGGTCTAAAACCTAAGACACAACCATGATATATCAACTTTTATTAATTTTATACGAGGTGTGTCAAAAAATATGAAATTCTCTCAAGATTATAGTACCTTTATATTTCACAATATTTCAATTAGAAGGATGTAATTGCATATTGAAACATAGTTTTTAATTCGAAGCAACTTTTTTAATAACGCTTTTCAATATTGTAAAAAATAAAGGTACTTTACTCTTGAGTGAAATTCATATTTTTTGACATACCTCGTATAAAATTAATAAAATGTGATATCTGATGGTTACATCTTAGGTCTTAGGACATACAGAGCTTTTTATAAAGAATACTTTTTTTTTCGTAAAAGTAATAATAAAAGAGTTATCCTATGTGTAATAAATAAAAACGAAGTTAGTATCCATAAATTTGAGAAAAAATTGGAAAATATTTTTTTCCAATTAGAAGCATGTGATTGCATATTTGATCTTAGTTTTTATTTCCAAACAACTTTTCATAATAATAATTTTCGATATTGAGAGAAATAAAGGCACTTTACTCTTGAACGAAGTTTATATTTTTTGACATACCTCGTATAATATTGACAAAATTTGATATCTGGTGATTGAATCTTAGGTTTAAGAGCATGCAGAACTTTTTATAAAGAATAACTTTTTTTCATAAAATCAATAACAAAAAAGTTTCCCATATGTTTCCAACTTAAGTAGACACGCTGTATAAATATGGGAAGCAATCAAAGATACTAAATTCACTAATAAATTTACTATGAATATTGAATTGGAAGAAATATTTTATTAGATGTAAAAATAATTTAACATGCAGTTATTAACCTCTGTATGTCAAAAAAAAATATATATGGATTTAAGTATTTAGCGGATTGATTTTAGTGAGGTTCCATCGAGGTACTTCAATCCCTACTCCAGAAAACAAGGGGTATTTTCCTCTCACTGGTGAACTAAAAGGCTTTACTAAATTGAAATTATCAACCCGCCATTTCGGATACTGCAGCTTACACACCTGACCGACCTATTCCCGGCACACAAGTCGAGTGACAAGCGAGATCCGTTTCTCGGACAAGGTAAACGTCAAACTCTCAGAACGCGAAATAATTCTCGATAGGTGGCGTATATAGTACGTCCCGTCACCAAGGTATGACGTCACGTAAGTAGTCCTTTACGAGAAAATTAAAGAAATTAATTGGGAGGTCAAGAGAAAATAATTATAAAAATAATTAAAGCGCTAAAAATTATATTATAACGGGTGGACCGGTGCATCCTCCATAGGCCGATCAGACACCAGTTTGTTCCAGACCAAGTCGTAGAATCTATTGAATTTTATACTACCGGCGTTGGCCTTTTATTAATTTCAAATAATCTGGCTGAGGCTCGAACCGTCGATCGCAAATCCATTAAACTTGTCGATCGACGTCGTGACCGACCGATTGTTTTTTAATATAAAATAAAATTGTTAACTACTAAAAATAAACTTCTTTTATTATTAGGTTTGTTCTAGCAAACAGTAAAATTAGTCAGAAACCTTCAGAAAACAGTTGGTCAGTGAGAGAACATAATATATTCACCAGTGCTATCCCCTCTACTCGCGCTGGTCGACTATTCGCTGATGCTTTCAAACCGTTTGAAACTGATGCTAGAACAAACCTATTATCTCCTAGGTCCTAGCGTTTAGAGACAACCGCAATCTGTCTAGTATGCAATAAGGGTTTTTCTGACAATGAAGCGCTGACAATGTAGAGTATCATTCCAACGAATAATCTCTTTTAGTTATCTAAACCTAATTTAAACATTTTTTTGTGAGAATTTATAAACATTTGCCTTAAAAAGTCAGCTTAAGTCTATGTGATGTAGATAGATCGGATGGCAGTAGACGTTTTGCCTACAGATTTCCTTGGCATCGCGTAAGTTTAGTTGAGCGGCTAACAGATTTTGGTGTACTAACATTTTTTCACTAGTTTAGGTTAACACTACTAAAACGATATATGGCCTCTTTGATGGATTCTATAGGGACATCTCATACTGAAGAGTCTCGTTACTGACGTAGTAGGGAGCATCAACAATAATAGCTCGCAGTACTTTATTTTTGAACCATTTCAAGATGGTTATGTCGCAGTTGATAGCAGTTCCCCACAGCTGGATGCCGTAAGTCAACACAGATTTCAAGATTGTTTTGTATAATAATATTTTGTTTTTGTAAGCTGAACAAGAGAACACGTTTTTCTGCGGAGGGTAAACTTAGCACGTGTATTGTTTTCAATCCATTTGCTTTAACTATTGGGCCAGCTTTGGAACTTGTTCAGACTAGTATGCAAGTTCCTAGAGGCTGATGTTGGATAAGTGTGGGACGCCAAAATGGCTGTATTATCAGCAAATGTCGCAACCGTGGTAAATCGTGTTGATGGCACGTCTGCCTTATACAGTTGGGACGGGATCGGTCCAAGCACGCTACCATGTGTAACTTCTGAATTTATTGGATTCAAGTTCGTATATTCACTTTCATGTTTTATTTAAAAGTGATTATCTGTCAGATATGATTTTAGAAATTGAAAGACGGCATGTGACAGTTTATTATTTAGTTTAACTTGCAATATTTCATGACACACCTTGTCGAAAGCCTGAGATATATCGACGAAAGCTGCTGAACAATATCTTTTACTATTCAGGTCCTTGCTGATTTGATTTAACACTCTATGAACTTGCTCTATTGTCCCGTGTTTATTGCAGAACCCGAATTGGTGATCTGGAATTATCTCCCTTTTGTTTTTTACAGTTTTTAGTCTTTTAGCATATATCTTCTCAAAAACCCTGGAAAGAATTGGCAGTAGACCTATTGGTCTGTTCTGTAGGAAGACTGCTCTTCTATTTTCTCTATCCGGGCTTGGGTATCATAACGATCTGGGCAACATTACAGACGCTAGGGAAATAATTTAGTCGTAGTATCATCATCATCATCGTCAATCAACCCGGATCTATCCACTGCTGGATATAGGTCTCCCTTAGTCTTTCCATGAATTTCTGTTTTGTGCTGTTGGCATCCAGTTTTTGTCGATCCGTTTTATGTCATCAGACCATCTGGTTGGCGGACGACATCTACTTCGATATGCTTCTTGTCTTGGTCTCCAGTGTACTATTCGCTGTGTCCATCTGTTATCCGACATTCTAGCTATGTGTCCACTTTAGTTTTAGTCCTAGTTCCACTTTAGAGTCATAATTCTTTCTATGGTATCCGTTACTTATGTTCTCCGTCTTATCTCCCTGTTCGTAATATGATCCCGACGAGAAATGCCTAGCATTGAGTGTTCCGTGGCTCTTTGGGTAACACAAATTTTATTTCTTAGTTTCTTGGTTATTGTTAAAGTTTCTGCACCATAGGTAAGTACTGGCAACACACACTGATCGAAGACTTTTCTTTTGAGACACATAGGCAGTTCTGACTTATTGACATAGCTCAGCTTGCCGAGTGCCACCCAAGTGAGTCCGATGCGGCGGCTTAGTTCTGATTATCTCTTCCTATGCGTATCTCATGCCCTAAGTACTTATAAGAGGTGGTTTCTTCAATAGGCATGCCATTTACTGAAATCTTTTCGTTTAATACAAGATTTGTCATGATTTGCGTTTTTGTATGATTGATTTTTAATCTAACTTGTAAGGAGGCTAGGTATAGTTTCTACAGTTGCGATACTGCATCATCGATGCTGTCAGGAAAAAGAACAATATCGTCAGCGAATCTCAAATGACTAAGTATTTCTCCGTTGATATTAATTTCTTTTTCACTCAGATTTGCGTTCTTAAACATATGCTCTAATAATGTTGTAAACAATTTTGGGGAAATTGTGTCTCCCTGTCGCACTCCTCGTTTTATTTTAAATGCGTTGGTCTTTCTATCTGCCAGTTTCAGCTTGCTGTCGCATTTTGATAGATGTATTTAATCATGTTTATATAGCGATGATCTATACGACACTCTGTTAAGGCTTTTAACATTTTTTGATGGGTTATGGTGTCAAAAGCTTTTTCGTAGTCAACAAATATCAGGACTAATGGCTTGATATATTCAACACTCTTTTCTATTAAGTTCTTAATTACTTGTAAATGATCATTTGTGCTATATCCTGTTCTAAAACCTGCTTGCTCTTTTGGCTGATAGAAATCCAACTTACTTCCTAGTCTGTTGGTAATAACTCTTGTGAATAGCTTACTTGTGACACCAAGCTAATGGGTCGGTAGTTTCTAAGGTCGCTGATATCTCCCTTCGTATGGAGTAAGACGATTTCTGCGTTGTTCCACTGCGTCGGTGTTATCGCTTCGCACAAACATTTATTGAATAATTTAGCAAGTGCCAGTAAACGTTTATTTCCTCCTAGTTTTATGCTCTCAGTCATTATTTTGTCTTCACCTGGGGATTTATTGTTTTTCATCTTTGGAAGCGCATTTTTAATTTCGCCAATAGTTATGTTCGGCAGTAAGTCTGAGCCTTGATTCTCTATTTTTGGTAAAGGGCGTCTTTCATCGGAGTCACTTGTTTCATAAAGTTGTCTGTAATAGTCTTCCACTGTTCTCACTATTTCTTTCTTATCAGTCACAATGTCGTCTTGTTTATTTTTTAACTTATGTATGTATGTTCTTTTTCCTGTGGACATGTTGTGTCTTAGAACTTTCAGACTTCTATTTTCCTCTACCACCCTTGTCACCTCTCTCATGTTATGTTGCCTTATGTCTTTTCGGATCTCTTTTTTTAGTCGTAGTATAGAGTTAAATCATATGTAAGTAATCAGTCTGTAGTACTTTTTAAATAGTTCCTGTTGGATTTTTTTCAGATACCAAATCGAAACCAGGAACCATCTTTTTATGTTAATTTCTTCCATAATTATTTGTTTAACTTCTCTAATAGTAAACTTGTTATGAGGCAGATTCATATGGAATTGTACATTATTTAGATAATCGGTAATTTTGTGTTCTTCTTCGGCAGATAATTCTGAAGAAAAGGGTATGAAGACTTTTTTCTTTAGATATTTGCCCAAACTTTCAGATTTTTCTTTGTTATTTCTGACCCAGATGTTATCATTTCTGATTGGTGGAGTAGGCAAGCAAAACTTTTTTAGTGTGCTTGTTGCCTTCCACAGCGAATAATTTGTGACCGCTGTAGGTGTTAGACTTTCCAGGTAACATTGAATTCCCTGATTTTGTTCTGCTATATGATTAGTTCTTTCAATTATTTGGTGGCTTTGTTTGGAATATTTTCTTATTTTTTGTGGTCTTATCTTGTTGCCATTGCTACCTCAATAGTCTTTTTGCGGAATTTTTTTTCTGACTAAAGGAGCTATTTCATTTTTCTATTTACGCGTTTTATACTATGAAGTAGCAAGTGAGAAGACCCCGATTTTTGACCCTTCGATTCGTTATCGATCATTCGCTATCTGTATCTGTAGAGTGTACAGAGAGCGAATGATCGATAACGAAGCGAAGGGTCAAAAATCGGGGTCCAGGCAGCTTCCTGTTGTATACTCTTGGTCAACTTTTTATCCTCTGTTTCTAATCTTTACCAAGAAACCAAGTAATAGTACTCAACTTATTATTGATGACCAAAATATCGGACGCGTATATAAACATAAATACCCTGGAACTATAATAAATGAGACTAGGTAACGATTAGGCAAAGGAATCAACAACCAGAATTGACATTTCAAGTTACTCATTTACGAAAATCAAACAATTTTTTTGATAGAATTTTGAGTGCCGTCTAAAAGAAGCATTGACAGCAGAGATGAAAACACTTCGAGAAATCGATGGTAAGACACTATGGAATAGAGCTAGAAGTGCAGACAACATTAATGACTGGGTGAAAAAGAGAAGAGTAGAATGGAACGACCACATAAGCCGAATGGCAACGAATAGTATAGTAAGGACGGCTAGAGACGGTTCACCAATAGAAAGACAATCAGTGGGAAGACCACGAAAACGATGGAATGACAACTTACTGGAGGCACATTGAAAAACAGACAGAGTAATATCTACACAAATAGAAGAAAAAGAAGAAGTTTTAAAAAAACACATAATGAGACGTTACACATTTAGTACTATGGCCACTATGGCCAAACTGATGATGAGAAAAGTGGAAGTTTTCGAGATGTGGCTTTACAGAAGAAGCCTGGGAATATTATTACATAGACAGTCACAAATGAAGGAAGTCTTTTTAGGAGTAGTAAAAGGAAAAGAGCTTAACAATGAAATCAAGATACGAAAACTACAATACCTTGGTCACGTGATGAGAGGAACAAAATACCAGCTTCTGCAGAATATCCCACAGGGAAAGATTTTAGGAAAGCGTAGAATTGGAACGCGACGAATATCATGGCTGCACAATCTTAGGAAGTGGTTTTATTGCTCATTTAACCAGCTATTTAGAACAATTGTAAACAAAATACAAATAGTTATGGTGATCGCCAACCTTCGAAAGATGAGGAAAGAACCTTAAGAAAATGTCTGTTTTTAGTTGTCATTTCGTCCCCATTTTTATATTTAAAAATAATAATTTTCTCTTAATATGATACTCTTTATAGTAATAATTTAAACTGCAATTTAATAATTACCTATATTCGTCCTATTAGAGATAAAACTCACTAAGTGCACTTTTTGAGATTTTGACATTTTCATCAATTTGAACTCAATACGCTACTGCCCAGCTCTGGAGAAGTCACCTGGGGCTCTAACCCTTTTAATTGCTGAGATAATATATGGTAAAATTCACTAAGTGTATTATTGTGAATTTCGGTTTCAGGGCAAAACTCATTAAAACGTATTATTGCACTTAGTGAATTTTTCCTTCCAATATTGAGTGCAATATTGTGAATTTCGGTTTCAGGGTAAAACTCATTAAAATTTGTTATTGCACTTAGTGAATTTTTCCTTACAATCTGGAATGCCGAATCCGTACTTAGTGATCTTTCAAACAATACATTAGATAAAATAACCTATTTTGCGATTAAGCAGGCGACTTGTGTGTTACATTGTATTGTTGAAACTGTACAAACTGTAATTATATTTGTGTGCATTATCTGTTCGGCGATTGATTAAAGAAATATAAGATTATATTTCTTTGTAACCGTGATAGCTTACATAAAGGGTAAAATAATATATTTTGCAATTAAGCAGGGGACTTTTGTAGCTGTCATAAATGCCGAAATAATTGCATTTATCTTCGAAGAGCGACACTTATTGTTCATTTTTTAAATAATAGACTGTTACGAGTATTTTTGATAGTTCCTTGGTTGTAAGTCAGCAAAAATTTTATGGAGACAAATTTATTAACTTCTTAATATCCAAAAATTGTGTTCAGGGAAAAACTCATCAAGTACAAAGTGTAGTTAGTGAGTTTTATCTGTAATAGGATATTAATATCCAATAATTGTGTTCATGGAAAAACTCATTAAGTACAAAAATTGTTCTAATATTGATTGTGTTATAGTTCCTGTGACGAAATATGCCTTAAGAGGATCGGTACGTTTTTTCAGCTGCAATGCTATTCAAATGGGGATTCATTTTTTTCGAATCCTGGGAAAACTAATAAGTATTTTTAAAAAATTTAAACGCAGAATGAAATATTACGTTATTAGCGAGGGCCGAAAGTCCCTGAAAACTTCTATCTTGTTTATTTTAATAAGTTACAGGGGTGAAAAACTAAGAGAAAATTTAGTGTTATTTTTAATTTCAAATATCTCATTTAAAATAAACTTTTTATTTATTCTAAGGTACTTTCGGCCCTCGGTAATAACTTAGTCTTTCATTCTGCGTTTAAATTTTTTAAAAATATTTATTAGTTTTTTAAGATTCGAAAAAAATGGACACCATGTCCGGGTTGATATTTTCCAAATCTACTCGTATCTTTGTCATACAACGCACTTAGTCGAATAGAATATTGTCAGTCAGACACTGACAATCAGTGAAAATTTTAAATATTTATTTTACATGAATCGGGAATATTTTTAGTTGTTGATTAAATAATATTGATATATAGTGTATTTGATAAAAATTGATTTAAGAGGTCAACTTTAAAAAAGTTACTTATTGTGTATTATTTATGGAAGATAGAAGCAGAGAATACATTTAAATATATTCTGTGATCCAAGTATTTTGTTTTGAAAGATGTTCAAAATTGTAAGCGTTCCATAGTAACAATATATTATTAAAAAATCACTTTAACACTTTTGCTCTTCTCTCGATTGAGTATTAGTTTTTGTTGTAGGTAGGTACATATTATTACAATCACTGAATTATATAGCTAGTGAAAAAATTATCACATTTATTAACTGAATTAATAATTTGCAATTATACAAAAAATAACAGTTATCCAAGAACATTCAAAAGCCATCTCTTTAAGCTAGTTATGACATTGTCAAGTAGAATGACATTCTAGTAATATGTACATATCCATACCAGTGTGAATTTTACTACACGTAATTTGCCATGTAAAGACAGAAAAGGTAGGGATAGCCCTAAAATATTTTGCGAATTATGTACCCATAGCCTTAAAATATCTGTTTTTATTTATTCTTTAAAATTGCATTAAAAAATTCCACTATTCAAGTCAGGTGAATTTAAAAAACAATTTGTACCTTTACATCGACTTTTCTGCACTTTCTGAAAAGTGTAGTTATGGGCCATTCCACGAACATACGCCTGTTTTGGATTACTTCGACAACGAATATTTTACTGTGCAACATACGAAGTACGAAAGTAAATGGCGCTAATAATTATTCCAATAAACAATAATGTAATTTGCAATTTACTTTCGTTCTTCTTATTTTGCACAGTAAAATATTCGTTGTCGAAGTTATCCAAAACAGGCGTATGTTCGTGGAATAGGGTATAGTGAGTTTTACCTCTAATAGGACGAATGTACAATTTTTTTGTATTTGTACTTCTATTTTATCCATAAATGCTTGTATTCAATGATCACTCCATTGGATGTTATTCCCAAAAATCCTTACCTCAATATATATGTACGGTAAATGAATTAATATGTGCTGGAAAAAGCAAATGCGAAATAAAAATGTACCGCGTGGTGGTAGGATAGAATGGGATCTTGGAAAGAATGTGAGCGTGCTAATGGGTAGTGACGGGCCGAGTGATGGATCGCTGAGAACCCCATCACACACAACTTATATAGACGCCATCGAGAGCGCAGTTGCCAGACTCCCTGGTACAACAACAACCGAACAATCGAAAGCCCGGCCAGTTGTTTCTGTTTTTCTAATTCTATTTCGCTTGTTTCAAACTGCCGAAACTTCTGAATTGTGTGACGTATTCGTTATAGAGCTGCTGTTGTGGAAGTTACAGGATGGTGAATGAAAATAGCCCATTGAGGGTATTTTAAGGGTTTTATTTTTTTTATTTAGTGTATGGCTTACATCTCAGTGTAGGTGATTAAATTTAGATTGATGTATTATACAATAGATACAGCTGGTTCCTAAAAAAACTGATACGACTCGCCTGGTTGCACCAACAGATCTTAAGCTCCAGCTTAGCTAAGCTTTACTTATAGATAAGGCCTCCTTGAGTATCACTTACGTTGCACCATAATTTTAGATTCTTACCTTATTATCAATTATATCTATTATTATATTATGGTATTCTTATTGTAATATATTATAATTATATTATATTAATTCTTACTTATATTCTCGACTTAAGCTTAAGATCTGTTGGTGCAACCGGGCATTAAAGCGTATTTTGTAGAAAATTGAGCAACGTCTTTTAAAGGATAAATACTTATTATTTACATACTGCCACTGTCACTGCCAAATCTTAAAATTTGTCAGATAACTTATTCGGTTCGACCTCAAAAAGTAGCTCCACATGCTAGCAAAGAACTAAAAGCAAGAATTGTAACGAAATTAGAAGATGGTTGGTCACTATCTGCCGTAAAGAACCATTTTAATTTAAGCAGAACAACAGTTTTTAAAATTAATAAAAGATGGAGAGAACAAGAAACTCTCGAAAGAAAGCAAGGTTCTGGAAGGCCAAAAATATCTACCGCTCATGAAGATCGTACGCTTTTGGAGAGATTAAAAGAGAATCCTTTTGAAGATGCGAAAACTGCAAGAATTCAAAATAATATCAAAATTTAGACCTTAATAATTATTACAATTTATGAATTAACATATTATGTAATCAGTTGTTTGTTGTTTGTTTGTTTATTTTATTATTTATCTGTCATAATAAAAAATAGAATATAATCAAAGGTAATACCACGAGTCCTCTAAATTTTATCGATAAATTTTTTTGTTTTCACGAAAACTTCTTTATTTGGTAAAATTACGAAAACAAACCGAATGATAAAATCACGAGTCCGAAGGACGAGTCATTTTATCCATTTCGGTTTGTTTGCCCTAAATAAAGAAGTTTAAGTATGAAAACGAAAAAATTTATCAAGCAAAATTTAGAGGACGAGTGGTATTTGAAAAGAGTATTTTGTGAACCAATATGTATTAGTAAATATGGGCATCTGTGAAATATTTTTAAGACAACTAGGATCAATGTCTTAAGTAGGTTATAGATAAATTATTTTATGATTTAAAAATGAACCAATTTATTTATTATATTGTTAATACATAAAAAACTGTTTAAATCGAAAATGAACAATTATTAAAAACACAATTTTTATAACTAATATAAGATTTTCCAATGTCGTTCGTAACGTCGTATTATGTGAAATTTAGGGTACCTTAAGTTTTATCAGGGAAGAGGCTGTTTTATCAAGGAAGAGGCTGTTTTATCAGTATTACACTCAATGATTGGCTAGAACGACGCGTGGTGATTGGCAAAAAAAGCAAAAACGTCAGAATTTGACATTTGAAAAAAATAATCAATGATATAATGTCAAACCAATCAAATACACTGCTCAAAATGATCAAATCTTACTAAGAGTCGTATCAGTTTTTTTAGGAAGCAGCTGTACATTACAAACATATGTCCAGTTTTTTTAGATATTATTGTAGCGTGATTAGTGTAATTACTTCTAATTACAATAAAACTAGCGGTTCGTAATTTATATACGACTTTATTTATATAAGTTACAGACGAATTTATCTTATACACTAAACTTATTCACAAAATATGCCCGTATTTATACCCAGTTGTTATTCTGGAACAATCGACTCCCATCTCGAGCTATCGGCTTGTTCCGCCTACGTGATGTACCTTCCAGAATTCTCCGGCGAGGCCTAGCACATCCGATTACGTCATTCTCGAGGTGTTTACTGTTATACGGGGATCGGCCAAGATTTCTCTTCCGCTACACTGCTCCCCTCTTAAGATCTGAGCGTCTCGATCAGCAACTCTAAATGAAGGCCCAGGATGGCGGAATCTACACGACTCTCCAACTCTGCATACACCCTTCAAGAAGAAATAACAGTCTACTGTCTTTGAAGGGTACGACATCTTCGGGTTCATGCAACACACAGTGATTTGTACACCAGTTCCTCTGAAGACCACTTCAAGCATGCTTCTCACAATCTTCCAATCCAGATTTTCTACTGCATGGCCTATTTTTGGTAAAGCCAAATTTTTGATGTCATAATTACACACGATTTTCTTCAAATTAGTTAGAACACGCCATATGTTCTCGTAGCTTGGCGTGTCCGTATAAGACTTTCTGGTCACCATATACAGCAAAGATCGAGGACCATCTTCCAATCGCAGTACTCTTCCAATTTTAGGCTGCTGATTTCTTAACTCGTCCAGGCGGCCGAACTTTCTATTGAATACGGACGATATTCCTTTAGTCATCTCGAGGTCTTGGGCAACACAGTGGGCCAGAGAGACGTTTTCTGGAACACCAAACAGATCTTGCTGAACTTCTGTGGTCACGCCGAATCTAGCACTCTTTCTCGCTGCGTAATTTGACATAAATTGATTAAAACTTGGCTGTGCGACATCTTTCATCTCCTGTTGGAGGACTCGTGCTTCTTCTGTTTCATTTGAGCCAGCATATGGTGCAAGACGATTTATGTGAATAACTTTTGGTTTACCGTTTGGCAACTTCTTAATTCTATATATTACGTCATTTATTTTCTTCTTAACTTCATATGGACCTTCCCATTGTCTTTGCAGTTTAGGACATAAGCCTCGACGACGTTGCAGATTATAAAGCCAGACAAGATCACCTACTTCGAAGCTTTCATTCTTGCATCGAGAATCATATTGATCTTTCATTCTGTCACTGGCTATCTGGATGTGTTGTCGGGCAAGTTCATGAATGTTGTTCATTCGTAATTTCAGGCGGTCAACGTAGTCTTCGCCTGCAACATGTTCCTCGGAAGGTCCGCAGCCAAACTCTAGGTCGCAGGGCAACCGAACTTCACGACCCAACATCAGGCAGGTTGGTGTTTGACCTGTAGTTTCATTTACGGCCGAGCGGTAGGCCATCAGGAATAAATGAATGTGTTGATCCCAATCTCGCTGATGTTCAGATACAACTTTGGACAAGTGTTTACCCATCGTTCGGTTCATCCTCTCGACCATCCCATCTGATTGAGGATGCAGGGGTGTTGTTCTGGTCTTATTGGCACCAATCAATTTACAAACGTTTTGGAAAAGAGCTGACTCAAAGTTTCGCCCTTGGTCGGAGTGGATCTCCAAGGGAACACCAAATCGGCTAAAGAATTCTTTAACAAGTACCTCTGCAACGGTAGCAGCTTCTTGATTTGGTAATGCATAGGCCTCAGTCCATTTTGTAAAATAATCCATGGCTACCAGGATGTATTTCTTTCCAGCATCGGTTTCTGGAAATGGACCTGCAATGTCGATAGCTACTCTTTCCATAGGACTTCCAACATTGTACTGTCTCATGGGTGCTCTCTTTTTACCAACCGGACCATTACCGGATGCACACGGTTCACATTTTCGGCACCATCTTCTTACATCATCTTTACAGTTCACCCAATAGAACCGTTCTCGAACCTTTTGCAGAGTCTTCGTAATACCAAAGTGTCCACCTGATGTACCGTCATGCAACTGACGCAATACTTCTGACACTTTACTTTTAGGTACAATTAACTGAAGCTTAGATTCTGTACCATCATCGTTCTCAAAGGTTCTGTACAGAAGATCATCTTTTAGTACCAGGCAATTCCATTGGCTCCAGTAGGCCTTGACTTCTGGACTACATGCACTAATGTTCTGCCAACTAGGTCTCTCACCTTGCCGCATCCAATCCAATACTCTTTTTATACATGGATCATCTTCTTGGGCGTCTTGTAACTGTTGGGGCTGCCATTGCTCGTTCCTCTAATTTGGCACAGTGATTACAATTCGCACTGCATGGTCGTCTCGAAAGGGCATCAGCATTTGAGTGAACTCTTCCGGCCCTGTGTTCTATCTCGTAATCATATTCTTGTAATCGTTCTAACCATCTTGCCATCTGGCCCTCTGGATTACGGAATTGTATGAGCCATTTTAGAGCAGCGTGATCGGTGCGAAGAAGGAACTTTCTGCCATACAAGTATTTATGGAAATGTTCGCAAGCCTTCACTATACCCAGCAGTTCTCTTCTGGTAACGCAATAGTTTCTTTCCGGTTTCGACAGGACTTTGCTGAAATAAGCGATGACTTTTTCCTGTCCGTCCTGGATTTGGGAGAGAACAGCTCCTATAGCACTGTTGCTAGCATCGGTATCCAAAACAAATTTTCCTGCCTGTCCCGGGTAGCTTAATATCGGTGCACTGATCAGAGCCATTTGTAGTTGTTCGAAAGCTTTTTGGCACTTTTCACTCCATGTATATTCTTTGCCCTCCTCCGTCAACTTTGTTAGGGGCTTGGAGATATTGGCAAATCCTTTGACAAATCGTCGGTAATATGTACATAGGCCAAGGAAACTTCTAATTTCATGTTTATCTTTTGGTACTGGCCAATCTTTAATTGCTTCAATCTTTTCAGGATCAGCTGTTACACCATTACTCGATACAATATGTCCCAAATACTTAACTTCTCGTCGAAACATGTGACATTTCTTCGGACTTAACTTCAAGTTCGCTGCCCTCAATCGTTGAAAGACTTCTATTAGATTCTTGGCATGTTCATCAAAGGACCTTCCAACCACAATTACATCATCCAAGTAAACCAGGCATGTTTTCCATGTTAGACCTCTTAAAACTGCCTCCATTAATCTTTCAAATGTGGCAGGGGCATTACATAAACCAAACGGCATAGCCGTAAACTGCCAAAGCCCTGATCCTATCGAAAATGCGGTTTTCTCCCGATCGGCTGGCTCCATGTCTACTTGCCAATATCCACTTTTTAAATCGAGTGTGGAAAACCAACGAGAACCGGAGAGAGTATCCAATGTATCGTCTATTCTGGGCAAAGGATAACTATCTTTTTTTGTTACCGCATTGAGCTGGCGGTAGTCGATACAAAAACGCGTTGAACCATCTTTCTTCTTTACCAGAACTACTGGTGATGTCCATGGACTGTTCGATGGTTCAATTACCCCTTGTTTGTCCATATCCTTGATAATCTCTTCGGCTTCATCTCTTTTCGCAAATGGAAGTCGTCTAGGCCGTTGTCTGATTGGCTGAGCGTCTCCGGTATTTATTTTATGCGTTACTATGCTTGTTTTGCCCTTATCCTTCTTATCAATAGCAAAAACATCTTGATACTCTATCAGCATAGACCTTACTTTTTCCGTTCGTTCATAGTCAAGGTCTTGGCATCTTTCAATGATCATCTCGACAAGGTCTTTTGAATACTTTGACTTTGATGATTTCTCATTGGTATTCATAGAGCAAATTGAAGCCACGGGAACACACTGTCCGATCAAAGCTCCTCTACTTAACTTAATAGCAGTTTCCCTTAAATTCATAACTCTTACAGGGATGACATCTCGAACTTTTACCAAAGTTTTCGCCGTTAGGAACTCGACATTTTCTACATCTTCGACCATCCTTAAACTTCCCTCTCGGCAGTGTCCATCAAGCATGGTCATCAGAATTTTCTCACTATTACCGGGTATGGTTACGTCGCATGTAGTTAGTAAGCGGATGACATCTTCTTTGTCGTCGTGAAAGGGCAACTCTTCACCGTTGATCCTGAGAACTCCATTTTGAACATCCAATATTGCCCCCACTTTTCGTAGTACGTCCATCCCCAATATGAACTCGTCGGAGATCTCGGCAATTAATACTTGATGTTCAACTGTGGTCTGGCCAATGGATACTGACATATTAGCCTCGCCATATGTATTAATTAGCTCACCAGTCGCTGTTCTAAGCTTTACTGTTGCAGGTGATAATTTATTATGGTCTCGTACTACATCTGGACGTGCGATAGTTCTCGTTGCACCTGTATCCACCAAAAATGATCTACATCTATTACTGATACGACCTTCGATGTATAAGTTGTGGATTCCACCGGAGGACGTAAGGTTGACAGTTACTATGGGGGCTCTAGTTCTCGAGGTCGGCAGTTGCCCCTTGGTGTCGACCCGCTCTAGTTTTCCGACGGCTGTACGATCTTCTTACAATTACGACGAATGTGGCCTACGTCTCCACAATTCCAACATCTAGGCTCGCGTCTCTTTGGCATCTGATTACTTAATACTCTCCGTATCATTTCCTCCAGACGTTCATCGTTGTGTTCGTCACTTTCTTCAATGGTTCTTACTCTATGGCCTCGTGAAGTTTGACTAGCCGTTTCGTGTTCCAATGCAATAGCAAGTGCTTCATCTAAAACTTTCGGTCTTGCTAGTCGTAAAGCTTTCTGTAGTTCATTATCTTTCAGCCCATTGACGAAGGTATCTACTGCAATTTCTTCTAAAACGCTGTCTGGCACCTCTGGATAAGCCAACCGCACCACACGAGCCACATCTTCTTCAAATTCTTGCAGATTCTCACTTGCTCGTTGACTTCTACTTCGCAGTTGTGCTTTGTATACTTGTTGTAGATGGGCATCTCCATAGCGTTTTTCTAGACGAGTGAACAAGGTCTGGTAACAATTTTCTTGACCCTTGGGAATTGACCTTAATATATCTGCAGCATCACCTCGTAAAGCAGCAGTCAAGGAAACAGCCTTTTCTTGTTCGGTCCAATGATTGGCGGTCGCAATAGCTTCAAACTGTCTAAGATATATGGACCAAGAGGACTTTCCATCAAATGGTGGTAATTTGAATCTCATATTATGCGACGTTTCGTCTCTCGGTAGTTCATCTTTCACTAAAGGATCTAACGCTGCTGCATTAACTGATGGTTGTACTTTTGTATCGGTTATCCTGCTCTCTAGCTGTTTGATCTTTTCTTCTACGGTCTCTACACTTTTCTGCATCTTATCGAATGTTCTAGAAACTTCTTCAAATTTCTCATTGTTCTGTTTACAAACTTCTTCTAGTTTTTCGTTGTTTTGCCTACAGACCTCTTTAATTATTTGAGAAGTCTCATCGAATCTTTTAGCAACATTTTCGAATTTCTCGTCGCTTTTTCTACTAACTTCTTCAAGTTTCTCGTCGCTTCTTCTAGAAGTTTCATCGATCGTTTCAGAAACAGTTTTTAATTTCGATAAGATTACTTGTTCTGCTGACTGGAAGTGGAACGTCTTTGGGTCTTCTCCGTTCTTCGTGAGGACATCCTCGAGTCGTGCTTGTAGGACTATCTTGAGCCCACTGCTGTCCAGATCCCGTTCCTCGAGCTGTTCACGGAGCTGTTTTACTGTAAGTTCTTGTAGCAACATCTTTGGTCGGCACACACGTACTTTCCAAAATGTCTTTTAACAGTCTTTCCGAATACCGAACAATCAACGCACTTTAACTATTCCCGACGAATAAAGTCCAAAAGTATTTTAAAGTCTTTCCGAATACCGAACAATTAACGCACTCCGGTTATTCCCGACGAATAAAGTTCAAAAGTCTTTTAAAGTCTCTCTGTAATTCACTTATTTATATCGCACTAAGTTAACCGAACACCGACACCAACTGTAGCGTGATTAGTGTAATTACTTCTAATTACAATAAAACTAGCGGTTCGTAATTTATATACGACTTTATTTATATAAGTTACAGACGAATTTATCTTATACACTAAACTTATTCACAAAATATGCCCGTATTTATACCCAGTTGTTATTCTGGAACAATCGACTCCCATCTCGAGCTATCGGCTTGTTCCGCCTACGTGACGTACCTTCCAGAATTCTCCGGCGAGGCCTAGCACATCCGATTACGTCATTCTCGAGGTGTTTACTGTTATACGGGGATCGGCCAAGATTTCTCTTCCGCTACATTATATTGACTCTTCGGTTGCCATTACAAAGTTTAGGGTCGCCTGTGTATGCTCTGCATAGGCAGTCCTGTATTATGTGCCTGATCGTCTCTCTTGGAGCTCCGCAGTCATAAGAAGGTAAGGGAAGTTTATCCAATATGTAGAGGGAGTAGGCGCAGTTTGTTGTCATTCGATTTAGGGCTGCTTAAATCTTACGGGGACGTTCAAATTCCTCAGTTTTGTCTGTGTTGTCCAGTAGACTATAGTAATGCGGATCTGTCTTACTTTCCCATTCTTCTCTCCAATGGGGCATGTAAGTCAAAATTGGATTGCTGCAGAGCTTGAGCGGATTTCAGGGGAGGTAACCTGGATCGAAGACGGTTTCTAAGAATATAGGTGATGTTGTTCTTTAACCAATACATGTTCGCGGCGTGGTTTGGGTGGTGCTGTTACTAAGAGTAGGTAACAAAAATAACTGTCCATGACCAACCTACCTACCAAGATGTATGGGATGTATTATTCCAATTGAGAGAGCATGTGTTAGAGTTGTCCGCAATAAGGTGACAGAAATTTTTAAAGACACCGAGGCCCAGATATTAGTATGTTGTAATTAGCATAGTTACTGGTGGGGAGCTAAGACCGTCCCTTGCCACTTTTATACAACTAGGAGTTGTAAAAGTGGGTCTAGTTGCAGGTACCAACATCCAATTCGAGACCCGACAAGGTTCCCGGAGGAACCATCTCTTAAGGAGGGGCAATGTTACACGCTTCCTGTTTTCAAATACTGGCCTAATCATCCGATGGTGTTTACGGACTAAAAAAAAACAGTTTGCCCTCCAAGGATAATTTATGACCTGTCTTTGATTTCTTTATGTATGTAAATATTCTTTGTTATTCTAGAAAAAGAAGTTTGAAATAATCTTGACTGGTCTTGCGTAATAATATTTTTTGTTCGAAAGATTTCTAACATTGTAATAGGGTATACAGTGTGTTCCAAAATGATTGCTCATAAATTATACCATACATTCTGGGGTCAAAATAGTTCGGTTAAGCCTAACTTACCTTAGTACAAATGTGCTCATAAAAAAAGTTACAGCCGTTTGAAGTTACAAAATGAAAATCGATTTTTTTTAATACATATATCGAAAACTATTAGAGATTTTTTATTGAAAATGGACATGTATCATTCTTATGGCAGGGACATCTTAAAACAAGATTATAGTAAAATTTGTCCACCCCATAAAATTTTATGGGAGTTTTGTTCCCTTTAACACCTTTTGTGTACCTTCCAATTAATTCATTATTGTGGTACCATTAGTTAAACACAAAGTTTTTAAAACTTTTTTGCCTCAGTCTTCTTTCGATAAGCCAGTTTTTATCGACATGGGGCTTCTTTTTTTATTATATTAACATAAAAATTTTATGGGGGTTTTGTTCCTTTAAACCCCCCAAATGTTTGTGTACGTTCCAATTAAACTATTATTGAGGTACCATGAGTTAAACACAGGGTTTTTAAAACTTTTTTGCCTCTTGGTCTTTTTTTGATAAGTCACCTTTTATCGAGATGTGGCGTCTTTTTAAAAATATACCTAAAAAAGTAATACGACGAAGACGAAAAGCCCTAGATACAAAGTTTACTACTTTTATACAATTAGAATAATTGAAATAAAAATAATAAGCAATATTCTAAATCCAAGACTTTTCGTTAAGAAACTGCTTTCTGGCTGCATCCTGTATCTCCGGCTTTTACAATATATAAGCACAAGAGACGACGAATATACTGCCCTGCTTAGGAAGAAAGCCTTAACTCCAATTTACTTGAAACGGAGATATTCAATAAAACGTGAAATATACTTTTTCACAACCTTTTTTCTCTAAAATGTACGTTTAAAGGCCTTAATAATTTAATAAAAATAAATAAAAAACAAGTTTTGTTAAAAAAAATTGTTTTTGGCTTTTTTTGGGCATAAAAATGGCACTTAAGGCCTTGTTACCTCCAAACAGTAGTGCAAACCGTAACATAAAAACCTTAACTCCCATGGTGGCTCAATATGTATTTTACTTTAAAACTAAAAAAACATTTAGGGTTTAAAAAAGGTAAACACCCAGGAGTTTTTGCAAAATTTATTCATAGAATGTTACTCAAAATATACTTAGAGACGGACTATTTAAGAAAGAACACATTTTACTATTTTTAATTGAAATCTAAAACTACATTTAATAGTCTTGTTTGAAAATGTTTGTTATAATATAATGCTTTCTTAAAAAGTTAAATAGTGCTTATTTGCTAATTGAAATATACACAAACGTATCTCAACAAAAAAATCATAATATTTAGCTTGAGTTAGAGTGAAACTAATTAGGCCTATAAAATTCAAGGTATGCTACATTAAAAATACAGGATTATAAGTTATTAGAATAAAACAACTTTAGCAAGGATTTGTGTCAACATTAAAAATGAATAAAATTTTGAGACCTGTATCTATATAATATAACAATGCGTTCATAAAAAAGTTTAAGCCAAAACAAAAAAAATATGTTTTACAGTTAGGAACACACACACCCTTTTCTCAACTAGGGATGTCGTCTGAAACACACAAGTCTGGAACATCACTTTCTGGCAAGTCCAACCAAAAACGTTTCCTATTTTCAGGCATCAAGGGAAGCAGTTTTGTAATAATATCTTGTTTCTTCGCCGAGCAGATGCCTCGAGGTGCAGTTCGGAAAATAGTGGGGCTCTTCGCCTTTTCAGCTCCCTTTTTGGTCATAAAGTCTAGTTCCTGAAGGGGGCAATATTCATCGTAGCAAAGTCTGTACAACAATGTATCTTTGCCACGTTCGGCTTTGATGTACACTAAATCATTCAGGTAGGGTCGATTCACAAATTTATTCAGCTTGTAGTTAGAGACACGAGAAGGCCATACTGCAAAATCTTCATGCTGCATTGATTTGACCACTGTTTTCCCAGAACAAGTTGCTCCAACAGGGCCTATTTTACCACTAGGCCCATGAGGCACCTGCCTCGGGCCCGCATTTTAATGAGCCCGGAAAGATCATTAAAATTTTTTTTTATTGCAGTAACAAAATAAATTTTCAAAATTCTTTCATTTTACGAACAGAAAATGATAAATGATGACTTCCCTGTTGATTTTCAAGCGACTTCCTTGTGACAAGTTCATCTCCTATAGAAAAAGACAACTCTATAAAAAAAGACATAGAGGTTGAATGTTCACATTTTTAAGATACTTAGCTGAAATTTAAATTTTAAACGCAACCTACTGCGAATCCTCAAACATGGTAAATTTTCCATATTTGGCTTCGCGTTAGAGCTATCGGAAAATGTTATTTGAAAAAGTTGTTCCAAATATTTTTTTATTTGTAGTCAGGACCCTAAAAATTAAAATTCGCTGGCCCGAGATGCAGCTCGGAACAGCTGAGATGAAATTTAGGGTCCTGACTACAAATACTGAAAAAACTAAAAGTGCGAATTCTGTCATTCAATTTGGTATGTGGGGTTAGAATAAAATTTGGAAGTACTTTTTCAAATAACTTTTTCCGATGTCTCTAACGCGAAGCAAAATATAGAAAATTTACCCTGTTTTTGGATTGGCAGTAGGCCGCTATTCAAATTTAAATTTCAGTTGAGTATTTTAATAATGCGACACACTGTATTTAAAAAATGTTTAATGGTTTAAATATAAATTTTATTTATTGTTAATAGAAATTTAAATTTCTGGTCCAACTATATTTCTATTATATAATTGATTCAGTTAAAAAGTTATTATTATTATTAAATCATATTTAGAGGCCTGAAAATGGTACAATGCCTCGGGCCTGATTTGAAGTAAAATAGGCTCTGTGCTCCAACAGCATTCTCAAAGTCTGAAAAGTCATATACTTTGCCATGGCGACTGAGAGACAACTCTACTTGATGGTGAAAAGAATCGGCCGACATAAATGTGTGCCCTGGTTCAAAAAAGTACAGTTCAATGGTTTGAGTGGCTGACTCCGAAGAGTTAATAATGTGAACAATGAACAAGGTAGGTCATCAGGCACCAATTCTTGTTTTGTGCGGAGCAGTTGTCAAGCCAGAGTGTTATGAGGGGAACATCTCTGAAATATTTGAAAAATGTATCAAAGGAACTAATTATGTCCTCCTTCTTTCGTCCACATATGGCCTCATGCCATATTACTGCAATTGGCCTAACATTTTGGAGTTAGTGCCAAGGGGCACAAAACTTTCATTAAATGCAACTATGCGTTTAGTAAAAACAGTAGTTTTGAAACCTTCCATCCTAGGCAACATAATAACTTTTTGCAAGTCACATGAATAATATATGTGGTCTTTATCTATATTAGTGTTTGCATGGGTTTTGTAGAGGTTTCTTGCATCATTACTTCTTGCAATATGATCAGACCACTCGTTGCAAGTACTACATTCGGAGTTTAAATTTTCTTTGCTGTGGTCAGTGTTATGGTTAATAAAGACTTCACAAGTTTCACATTCTTCGTTTCCCAATTTGATAAACGATATATCCATTTCTTTTAAAATAGCCCTATACAAATCATAGGAACATTTCAAGTTCGGATGTCTGGCCACAAAGTTTTGATGCATGTTATTTATGGTGATATCACTAGGGAGGTAGCGCCTCAGTGGAGCGTGTTCTCTGCGGTAGTGTGCAATGGATGGGTTGTATGACTCTATATGTGCTTTTACAACTTCTCGGTCAATTTTTGTTGGCGGAGTACATTTCCCTCGACCATCAGGAGCAATATTTGTTGGATCTTTGTTAACACACAAGACATTGTGAAGAACTGTGTCGTTGTTTTTAGAGTAGCCTAAAGTAGTCAAAAAAAATGTCTTACACACCTGGACATTTTCTTCATTTTGGTTTGTTAAATAATACTTGAATGAAAACTTTCTTGACGAACTTTCACTGCCTCTTCGCCTCTTAACCCCATGCCTAGTTGTCGAAATCAACATAAAGTTTCTTCTCTCTAGCCAACTTTTTGCGCAATACACAGCATTGATTTGTTTTCTTCTTACTTCTGGAATATTTTCAATGCATTTCAGTCTACAAGCTTGGCAAGGAGGATACAAGTCATGTTTTTTAATATATTTATCTTTTTTCTGTTCATGTTTTTCTTGTTTGCTTAAAACTGACTTTTTTCTAATTCTTGGTGTCCCTTTTTTAGTTACCTCTCGGGTGTCTTCCGGTTGTATATTTTCAGCAGGTTGGTCTTCGCTTTCTGGCAATAAGTTAATAGGCTGAACAATCCCTAGGCCTAGGCCATCCTGAACGTCAAGGTCATGGGAACCTGAATTATTGTCGAAATTAGTAAGTTGAACTGGTGAAAGCTGAGTTAAAACATAACTGTTGTCGTGCTCCTCACTATTATTACAATCAAAGTTAACAACAGGAGTAGTTGTTGAAGTTGACATAATAGCTGCTAGCGGCAACGGATCGTCAGGATCATCTTCGTTTCGATTTTTTACATCGATCACTAAACTCAAAATATAACTTGATCTTGAACTACACATGTCCAATGTCACGTTGTAAATTAATTTATGTCACAAGTTACAAAAAAAAAGCGTAAAACTTTCATACAACCCACGACACCATAACAAAACACTCTTCTTGAATAATTGAGGTTAGTAACTAAGTAATCACTGTCAAAATAATATACCTAATAATGGAGGGAAACAGCTGAGCATAAAAGAAACACCTGTTAGTTTTAGTGAAAAACAGCATCAAAAGCCACTTGTAAAGAAACTCATCAGAGAAAAGAAAACCTTAACTCCACTGGCAAGTGGATATAAGGCTTTCTTTTATCTGATGTAAGTTAAGGCGTGGTTCCAATTTCTCTTGCAATAATAGAAATTTGAAGTAAAAAAGCCTTAAGTCAAAAACGACTGTAACTTGAGGCTTTCTTTATTCAAAAGTTGCAGTTGAGGCTTTGTTCACTAGAATGGCAGACAATTTAGGACATAAGGCATATCTCATTAGCGTTTTTCTCATTGAAGAAGTGGAACTACCGCTTTCTAACCTCAAAAAAGGTAGAAAACCACCTATAAAACCCTAATATGACCTTATCTCAATTTTTTTTTTGGACTTAAGGTCTTTTTTCCTAGTAGGGCAGTATAGAAGAAAGCAAATAAAGGACACTTTGGCCACGTATTTACCTTCTTTTCGTCTAGGAAAAGGACCGAAAGACAGTGTCAAATACTCAAATCTGAGTAAAGATGAGAAAGATAAAGGCAGTTTTTGTTTTTGTTTGATTCAAAGTTGGACCACCATCTCCATATATCTATTTCAGCATTTATGCATCCTCAGTGAAGCTATGCAGTCACAACTCTGAAACGAATATCAACAATCCTGCCTATTTAAGGCAAAACATCGCGATGCAATGTTTCCACCTTTTGAGACGCAAAACAGCGACATCTCTCGTAATACGAGGAAGACGTAAAGCCCTAGATACAAAGTGTACTACTTTTATAGTCTTTTTTTTTCGTTTTCCTCGTATTACGAGAGATGTCGCTGTTTTGCGTCTCAAAAGGTGGAAACATTGCATAGCCATGTTTTCCCTTAAATAGGCAGGATTGTTGATATTCGTTTCAGAGTTGTGACTGCATAGCTTCACTGAGGATGCATAGATGCTGAAATAGCTATATGAAGATGGTGGTCCAACTCTGAATCAAATAAAAACAAAAACTGCCTTTATCTAAAAATGTAAGTTATAAATAAATTTTCAGGTTATTAACAGGTGTCTATACTCATACTTAACCATATACAAATATGTGGTGGATTCGATAAATATTCAAAATATCTCGATAAACTGGATAAACACTGGCTTATCAAAAAAGTACTAGGAGGCAAAAAAGTTTTAAAAACATTGTGTTTAAAACTAATGGTGCCACAATAATAATTTAGTTGTAACGTACACAAAAGTTTGGGGGTTTAAGGGAACCAAACCCCCATAAAATTTTTATGGGGTGCACAAATTTTACTTTAATTTTTTTTAAGATGTTGCTGCCATAAAAATTCCCCATGTCCATTTTCAATAAAAAATCTCTAAGGGTTTTCGATATATGAAAAAAATCGATGTTCATTTTGTAACTTCAACGGACTGTAACTTTTTTTCTGTGCACTATTATTGTATATAAGTAAGTGAGGTTAAATCAACCTATTTTTGACCCCAGAATCTGTGGTATAATTTATGACCAATCCTTTTGGGACACCCTGTATAAGACGCTTTTGAATTGAAAATAAATTGGATATTGAGATTATAAATAAATTAGATGTGTTTAGTTATTTGTTTTTAGTATTAGTTGTTTTGTGTTTGTAAATAAAATAATATTAAGTAAGTCTTTTTATTTAAACATAAGTTAGTGTCTAAATATAACAATAAATCAGTAAAAATAAAATAGTAAAGTCAACCGCGTAACATTTCAATAATTATGACACGTTCTATGAAACCAAAGACCCCTAGGTAAATGACCCTAGAAATCAAATTGTAAACTAATGATTTTGAGAATTCGAATTCTCAAGAAAATTTCTAGAAACCTCCGTCGATGAAACAAAATAAAAATTATAAACTAACAATAATTATTATTATTGAAATCTGCAATGATGAGTCACTCTTTGTATGCCAGCAAAAACTCATAAAAAATTGTAAGTTATATGACCTGAATCAGGACAAAAAGTATCGATAATCTTGAAATATACTCTTTCCAATTAAGATACCGGCCACTCACGGTACTGCGTCATTGTTCAATTTTGTCGAAGTCGACTAATCGAACGTGCATCCGACAAAATCGTACAATTTGACCACAGAGAGACTGATCTATCTGCTGACCGTCTGATCGACGATCTTGTCGAATGAAACCGCAATACCGTGAGTAGCCGGTTTAATAATAATAGACTGATATTTATGGTTGACAGCAATAGCAAAAGTATATACTCATAAAAGAACTCTATACCCATATCAAATGAAGTTCCACGCTCAAACTCAAGACCATCCCCTAATATACTCATATATTCACTATTTATACACTTATTCTAAAATATGTAAAGTGAGGAGTGAAAGTATAGAATATCTATAGAAAGAGAAATACCAAATATTTACCAATATATCACACAGCTAATTAATTAAGGTAAGAAAGTGTGGGAAATATTATTATAGAAGATTTTTATCGAAGCAGTCCTCTAATATAGAAAAAGAAATATTCTATATAAAAGATCTAAAGTATAGGTGAATTAAGATGAGTAAGGTGAACCGAATTAGTCCATAAAGTTTCTAGATTTGAAAATAACCAGACTGCACAACAAATGGTGAGAAACTAGGTATTGTAATGTTAATTTATACGTTTATAACGATAATTTCCACCTCCACTAATTTCATCTCTTTTTGTTTTGCAATGTATTATGGTTTCCATCTTTTGCGTTATTTTGTCGGTTATTAGCGTGCTCTTCACTGTATATTACTACTTTAACTCCTGCTTTACTTTTCTTTTCGAATCACTTTCAATATGTAATTATTGCTGTATTTCTCCCATATCTATTGATTTGCTCTTAACTTCTTTATCCATAAAGCAATATTTTTTAAAATTAGGTTTTCCCATCAACCGATCTGTCACATGTTAGCTGAAAATCTTATTTACGCATTTTTCATACATTTTACATATTTCCATCAAAATTTGCTTTAAATTTGGCAACGCCCTCCAGGATCATCACCGAATTAACATGTACTTACTACGGCTCCATCCACTCCATCCAGATTAACAAGCGCCACAGCATCTACTGGCGCGTTCCTTGCAACCCCATTTGCGAGACTGTGTGTGACCTCACTACCAGCCTTGGAGCTAATTTAATAAAGGAGTCACTTTTTACGGGGACCTAAAGGAGGGACAGGAATTTGCTTTTTCCGGAAAACAAACAAAAAAGACGATGAATATGTATTAAAAATTATCTTCCCTTTTTTGGAACTACAAGAGGTTAAATTAGGGTTAGGAATTGGATCCATCTAATTATCTTTTGTCAATTTTGTAAAGTAAAGAAAATTATGGAGATCAGTATTTTTACTGAAGACAAAAGATGCCTTATATATTCTGCTTATGGATAAATAGCGCAATTAGAGCAAAAGGTATTTTAATAAAATTATATACAGTCGGAAAAATGAAAGAATACCCATGAACGATCATATCAAGCACATATTTTGGATTTGCTGCCTTTTTCTATAAATAACTAGCGAGAGAGATAGATTATTAAGTGTTGTCTACAAAGCAAAAACGTTATCCAAGACATACGCAGTTACATATTTTTTGCACGATTGATCATTTTTGACTGTTTACCGTGACAGATTTTACGTCAGTAGGTGACAATTACTAGCAACTCGACGGTAAGTAATTCAACTCGACGGTAAGTACTCCAACTCGACGGTAAGTAATTCACTTACCGTCGAGTTAAAAAATCTCTTAATTTTAATTTATTTTTTTAAAGAATAAAGAAAACAAACGAATTATTTATTAATATTGAAACTTATGGTACAATTTGTTAAATTATTTAATGAAATCCCACTTGTTTGGGCTGTGGTTTCACTTCTAACAGAAACTCCTGCAGAATCGCGTACATTAGTAGTATTACTAGTATTGCACAATATTTTTTCGGCAAAATCTATTTTATTTTGAAGATAATCTTCTACATAGCTTTCTGCCACTGTCGATGAACGCCAACCTCCATGACGCTTTAATCCGAGGACATCAACATTCCCAAGCCCGTTCAATTTCTTCAAATTCACTTTCGCTCATATTTTAATTTATAATAATCAAAATTGTACTTAAAATTATTGACAACTAAATAAAAACTCAATTCTCCATTGTTGTTATGCACCCTAGTTACTACCTAACAACCAAAGTATCTATCTTGATAAAATGAATGAAACTAGTCAATATGACGAAAATGTTTAATTTTATAATTTATAATGGTATCAATCGTGCAAAAAACGTTATAAGCATGTCGAACGTTAAGGGTAACCGATCTCAGACAATAATTGGAGTAGTCGTTCCGCTCCTCCTCCAAACAATTGTCTTCGATCGGTATAAAACCCTTACCGTTCTCCATACTTAATATACTATATAATTGACAGAGTAGAGTGAAACGGCGATAAAATTGTTCAACGTAGTTATATTAATTTATTAGAAAATTTAAACTCACACTTGACTATTTCTGTACTTCTAATGTCATTCTTAGAAAAACATTCAACATGAGTAGAGATAATGATTGTATAAACTACTATTCGAGTAATCGTGCTGGTCAACTATAATCTGACTGATTAGATTTCTGTCACTTTGACCGTGAAACTGGGTTAGGTTCGGTCACGGTTCTTAGACATTACTACGGTTGCCTAGATCGACTAACCAATGAACATTAAGGGTGCGATTACGTCACGAGAGTGTTCTGTCATTTGAATCGTAATATGATTTTTTTCGAATCCTGAGAAAACATAAGTTTAGAAAAATTTAAACGCAGGATGAAATATTACATTATTACCGAGGGCGGAAAGCCCCTTAGAATAAACAAGCAGTTTCTATTGAATGAAATATTTTAAATTAAATATCACACTTCTCCTTTATTTTCAGCCCTGTATAACTGTAACTTATTAAAATAAACATCATAGAAGTTTTCAGGGACTTTCAGCCCTCGGTAATAATGTAGTCTTTCATTCTGAGTTTAAATTTTTCAAAAATATTTATTAGTTTTTTCAGGATTCGAAAAAAATGAATACAATTAAAACACATTGAGAATTTTAACATGCGTCATTTTACATTAACTCAATGTAAAATTCTAAATAATTGTTGAATTCCAGCTTCCCTAATTATTTTACATCAAGGGACATTAGAAACTATTTGTAGAGGATTGAAATCTATATTGAAAACAACTGTTAAAATTTGTCTACGTAATTAAACATATTCCAAAATTTTGTAAAAATGTAATACATTTCAGTTTTCAGCCCAAACTTAGGCCACACACAATGCAATAATGTTCATATTTTTGAACTGTCAATATTTTTATTTTATCATCTATTGTTTAAAAACAATACAGTTGATAAGATACCCTCAGTTGCGGAGAAAGTATTAATAATAAAGATTTTTTATTCAGTCAATGGTGTGACCACTGTCAGTTAAATAGTAACGTGTGGCCTAACTTTTACACGCATACCTATTGTGGCAAATGTATAATATTTTTCAAAATTTTGGAATGCATTTAAATCGTAGAACAATTTTAAGATATTTTATGCCAGAGATAATCTCTTTATGGAATTTGACTTTGAAAATAAAGAATGGTTCTTTTTCTTCTTCTTCTAATGGCGCTACAATCGGATATTTGCATTAAATGTTTGACGGAAATTGTGCCACTTTGACCATTTAATAGTTTTGTTCTTTTTTTACTTTTTAGTTCTATTTTTTATTATTCATCCCTATAGGTCATTCTATAAGTTTAAAGATAAAAAATATTTGTGTTTTTTTACTAAATTGAGCGTATTTTTGTAATCATTTTCATTTACTTGCGAATAAAGACCCAAAAAATCATGACCTCCTTCTTAATTTTACCACTGTCAAAATGAGAAAAGCCAAGGAACAAAACATATCTAATATATCAAAGTACGGACATAAGTAAACATGTTATTAACCATTAATTTGAATTTTGACAAAATCCGGTATTATACGACAAAAACTCTTGGTCTACAATCGTAGACCGCGCGAATAAGCTCGTCAGC
This sequence comes from Diabrotica virgifera virgifera, assembly GCF_917563875.1. Taxonomy (NCBI): domain Eukaryota; kingdom Metazoa; phylum Arthropoda; class Insecta; order Coleoptera; family Chrysomelidae; genus Diabrotica; species Diabrotica virgifera. Next base: position 45,967,385 of record NC_065444.1, read on the forward strand.
AATAACCGCGCGCCGAACGTAGGGTTAAAATGGTTCATTTTTGATGTCTCGAATTTCCTAAACCTGTCGTCGGATGTAAGTGATTTTTTTAATATGTTATAGACTTATGCTTTAGCAATATCGCTATAATGATATTGTTGGTATACAGGTAAATTGTCATTGTATACCGGGTGTACCAATCAAACTGTGTTCTTTTCTCAAAGTTCACCATACCCTGTGGAGTATTCTAGCATTTATAAAATACTGAAATGAAAACCCAACTATAGCCTGAGATATTCTTAACATTTTGTTTTTTGATTCAATCGCTTATGTTGGATAATAAAAAAGCTAGGAATTTTAACAACTAGCCATGTTTTTCATCAATACGGGGTGTGCGACAAACTTTAAAGGCTAATTGTAAATGAAAAAGAAATGACAGTTTGCTTTATAAACTTATGTCTCTAGATATAAACTGTTCAGAGATATGGGGTGTTGAATTTTACAAACTGACGATTTATTTATTGCTCTAAAACCGGTTGAGATATGCAAATGAAATTTGGTGGGGTTTAAGAGGTATTTGTTGCGCACTTTTTGCATTGGCGTATTCAAGCCAATTAGGAATATAAAATTACTCCCTCTAAAAAACTACCTCTTAAAACCCACCAAATTTCATTTGCATATCTCAAACGTTTTTAGTGCAACAAATAATTCGTCATTTTGTAACAAAAATGTCAACATCCCGTATATCGGAAACGAAGCATTTGCGAACATATGTTTATAAAGCAATCTGTTATTATTTTTTCATGCAGAATTAGTCCTTAAACTTAGTCGTACTTTAGTTATCTATTTTACATTGAGTACCTATAGTTATAAATTGACCATCTAAATAAAATTACAAATGCAAATTTAAAAATCTCCTTTCTATCTCCTAATTCAAAACTTGTCATTTAAGAAGTTCAAGTCATTCTTCTCAACCATATAATTTTCAGTTCTTAGTAACAATGTCTCCACATGGGGCACACAAAACATTTTTACAAGACATGTAAACAAACTCTTCTGCCAGAGATAATCTCTTTATGGAATTTGACTTTGAAAATAAAGAATGGTGTCAGTTCTTAAAAGTAAATACAGGTAGATGCTATTATAAAGATAAATACATACTTTTATGGAAGTGAAACTGGCATCATCCTTTTCAAATGTGCATTTAAAATCTATTTATAATAATATGTATCTGATTTATGTGTAATAATCTGATTTGTCCAGAAAATTATATTTGGAAATGTGAAATCTAAATAGTGTAATGTTGTTCTGAAGCTATTTTCTTGTGCCATTTTTACAATTTTAACTATTTATAATGGGAAATAAGCCACAATATTATTAAAAAATGATTTTTATTAACGTTTCGACGCCCAAATCGGGTGCCGTTGTCAAAATACAAAATACTACTAACATAAACAAAAATGTTGTTGCTTAGTAAAAAAATTCTTCTAATAATTTATTTAATTTGACTCATTTATATCGGCAATTCAGACACATATGATACATTTTAAAGTAGAAGACTTTAAAATGATATTGCCAATATTTATGAAACGTTAATAAAAATCATTTTTTAATAATATTGTGGCTTATTTCCCATTATAAATAGTTAAAACTAAATAGTGTATGTCTGGATCCCGCGTACCAAAAAAAGTTGATTAAAAGCAAGCTGAAAATTTGTTAATAGCTTAACAGTGTCTAGTCGGACAAACTTTGATGTATGGGAACACTGGAATAGGGGAAGCTTTAATTGTGGAACTTGTAATCCTGACAAGTTTATGATTGTGAAAACTAGCAAGTTTTTTTTTAAGTTTATTCAATAGCAAACTTTATATAATACTTATATGAAAAAATGTTTGTTCGACAAATATGTTGGTCATTTTAATGCTATACAACAAATGTGTTGGGCAAGTTCGACACGTAGGACATGTAAAATGACAGAAATTATGTTGGTGATAAATAGCAGTCTGATTTTTGCATGAGAGTTTAATGAAACGGTAACAAATCAACTAGAAGTTGTATCCGACAAAATACTTGGGACGTTTTCGTAGTCTTACTAGTGTTGCCCAAAATCGGTCTTGGTCTTGCAGTCTTGGTCTTGTTCTTGCGTTTTAGCAAGACCAAGACCAAGACCAAGACCAAGACCGCCTTATTTTAGCAAGACCAAGACCAAGACTGACCGTGCAAGACTTGAGCAAGAACAAGACCAAGCCTGCGAGACTCTTGCGTCTTGCAGTTTGAGTGTCGTTTTATGGAATAATACAGGGTGTAACAAAATACAGGTCATAAATTTAATCACATATTTTCGGACCAAAAATAGTTCGATTGAACCTAACTTACCTTAGTACAAATCTGCACATAAAAGAAGTTAAAGCCCTTTTGAAGTTACAAAATGAAAATCGATTTTTTCCAATATATCGAAAACTATTGGAGATTTTTTATTGAAAATGAACAAGTAGCATTCTTACGGCAGTAGTATCTTAAGAAAAAATTATAGTGAAATTTAGACACCCCATAAAATTTTTATGGGGGTGTGGTTCTTTTAAACCCCCCCAAACTTGTGTGTACGTTTCAATTTGATTATAATTGTAGTACCATTAGTTAAACACAATGCTTTAAAAACTTCTTTGCCTCTTGGTACTTTTTCGAAAAGTCAGTATTTGTCGAAATATTTTGCATATTATTTGCCAAATCCACCACATATTTGTATATGGCCACATATATGTTATGTTCATCTGTGATATGGCTAAGTACGATTATGGAGACTTGATAATAATAGGAAAATTTATTTATGATTTACATATTTAGGTATATTTTAAACCATATTAAAAAAGAAGTCACATCTCGATAAAATGTGCCTTATCGAAAAAATACACAGAAGCAAAAAAGTTTAAAAAACACTGTGTTTAACTAATGGTATCGCAGTAATAGTTTAATTGGAACGTACACAACGATTTGGGAGGTTTAAAGGAACAAAACCCCTATAAAATCTCTACGTAAACATAATATATTAGAAAAGAAGCCGTAACTCGATAAAAACTGCCTTGTCGAAAAAATACTAAGAACCAAAAAAGTTTTAAAAATATTGAATTTAACTAATAGTATCACAATAATAATTTAATTGGAACGTACACAAAAGTTTGGGTGGGTTTAAGGGAATAAAACCGCCATAACATTTTTATGGGTTGCAAAATTTCCCTATAATTTTTCTTTAAGATATTCCTGCCATAAAAATGCCACATGTCCATTTTTAATAAAAAATCTCTAATAGTTTTCGATATATTGGAAAAAATCGATTTTCATTTTGTAACTTCAAAGGGCTGTAACTTTTTTTATATGCTTATTTGTACTAAGGTAAGTTAGGTTCATTAGAACTATTTTTGGTCCTAGAATAGGTGATTTAATTTATGACCTGTATTTTTATTACACCCTGTATATTAGTTCGGATATATGCTTAGAGACTATGAGATACAAAAAAATATATAACAAAAATTTGGAAAAATGGATTTATCCGCATTATGAACAATACGATGAACATACATACCGAATTAAAAATATGAACACTTATTTATTGGATACGTACTCAGAGGTCATAATAAATTATTATACAATGTAAAAATAAAATATTTCATTCTTTCCTAATATCAGACGACGCCTTCGCTCCGAAATTAATTACAATTGAGCAATTGTCTAAATTTTGAGAATAGCAACATTTCATAAAATAATCTTGTGTTGTGTGTATAACAATATCCCATTGAAACTTTTAAAGAATTATGTCGCCTATAAGGTGATAAAAATGTAATACGAATACCATATTCACTGTTACGGACAACCACTCAATTGTTTTTCCTTATCCATATCGTAAATGTCCTACTTTTTGCAGGGTGTGCAATTAGATATTAGATCAATCGGCCAAACAAAATTTTTTGCTGAAAAAGCACTAGATAAGATAATGCCTGGCTACCATGTATAGTATAGTCCATTCGCGCACGGTAAAATATTACAAAACCTTCAAATTTCAAAAAAAAAGAGATATTTATTATTATATAAAAAGAGATATTGGCCGATGTGTGATTTTGACATTGTTTTTTTATTGTTAATGAAGAACTTATGAGAGGATGGGTGATCGGGCTGCATTAAAAACTAAAAAACAATGTTTTTTAAAATGAAATAAACAAATTACTTATCGACAACTGATAAATAAAGTTTAAACTTCAGTTTAGGTACTTCGAGATTTCGAAAATAATATTTTTTTCCACCTACCTCTACCGAAAGTATAGTTTTCCGGACCTGATTGTAGGGAGCAAAATTGTACTTTTCCTCCCTAGGGAGGAAAAGTAAAAGTAATAATAATAATAATAATAATAAAGGCCTTTATTCATTCTATAATATTATTCACATAATGAATATTAGTTTAAAAAAAAGCTCCAGGCGAGTTTCAGTTCAGGAGATGTATAATGCGGGGCAGAATACATGTCTGTTCAGCTAACCTGGGCAAAACAAATAATAAAAAAAAAATATCTAGGATTATGTATAATAGGTTACCTACTAACATTTAAATAAAAATAAATCAAAATGTAACATTAATTAACTTTAGTTTACCAATATGCGCTTTGAATGTAAGCTCTACTCATACCATGTCAGCCAACTCTACCTATGCAATATTTCCTAATTTTTCAATAACGAACCTTCTAAATTTGTTTTGAGTAAAATTAGTACCAGTAGTATATTTATTCATAACTTGGGCTATTTGATATGTAAAAGACCGCTTGTATTGCTGTGTACGATGATAAGGAATAGAAATGGTGTTTTTATGTCTTATGTTAATATTGTGTACATCAGTACGGAATTTTATTTTATTATAGAGATACGGGGGGGTTTTGAAAATAATAATTTTTTGGAATTGACAAGCTGAATGTACATATCTTCTATGTTTCATACTTAACCACCCTGTTTCTTTAAGTTTGTAACTAATTGCTTGATATCTACGGATACCATGTATCAAACGCAGACAAGAATTTTGCATTTTTTGTATCCGATAACTGTCACGTTCTGTGATACAGGAATTATAAATGGAATCACAGTAATTAAAGTGTGATAACACCAAAGTATCACAGAGCAATTTTTTTAATTTTTTAGTAAATATATGACGAGATTGGAATAAAAACTTCAGGTTCAAATAACTTTTCTGCAAACACTTGGCCACATGACCACCAAATCTTAGGTTTTGATCTATATGTAAACCTAAGTTTTTCACAGTTTCCTTAAACTCTATTGAACAATTATCGATGGTGATCATGTGAGCAAAGTCTCTCAGAAAGATTTCTCTCCGCGCCGCTGAACCAAACACTATGCCTACCGACTTGTTGTTATTAAGTCGAAGACAATGGCTAGTCGAAAACTTATAAACTCTTTCTAAATCATAGTTGATTGCTGCCACTGCCTGTTCAGACTCATCAGGCTTAAAAGATAAATATATTTGAGTATCATCAGCAAAATAGTGTTGGTTACAAGAGAGAAAGTTTGCAGGAAAGTTTGAAGTGTAAATACTAAACAATTTGGGACCCAAAATAGAGCCCTGTGGTACCCCTTTATTTGTATTAAGATAGTTTGATGTCCTACCGTTGTAATGAACAGCTTGACTTCTATTACTGAGATAACTAGATATCATATCCGATGCCCGCTGAGACATACCAATATACTTAAATATTGAAGTTAATAGCGAATGATCAAGCGTATCAAATGCTTTCGAGTAATCCAGAAGTATCAGCACTGTGATTAAACCATTATCGCAGGCATCAAATATGTCATCAGTTATCTTTAACAAGGCACTAGTACAGCTGTGATCCCTTCTGAAACCAGACTGATTTTCTGGTAGAACTTTATGTTGACTCAAGTGAACCTGTAGTTGCTGATTTAGAATTTTCTCTAGTATCTTTGAGAAAGTGGGCAGTATACTAATTGGTCGGATTTCGTTATATCCTGTCGGATTAGTTGTTTTCGGTACCGGTATAATTTTTGCAACTTTCCACATTGACGGGAACTCGGCTCTTAGAATGCAAGCATTAATAATGTGTGTCAAATAAGGCAATAAAAAGGGAAGACACATATTAATTGTTAGTATATTTATTTTATCATATCCGGTAGCAGCACTCTTTATACTTTTAATGACATTTAAAACGTCACTTTCTTCAACACATGAAAAATTTGCTTCCACGTCCACACGACAATTATGACTATAAAAGTTTTTAAGTGTTAAATTAGGATTCATATTGGGAACACAATTTATAAAGTAGTCATTCATTGCCGAAATATCACTTAAATTTTCTGACAGTTGCGTATTGTTTTGAGTTTCCCTACCAAGACCTATAACTTTTAAGGATTTCCAAAGATCCTTCCCGTTTTTATTATCCAATTTTTTTGAATAGAAAGCCTTTTTTTCTCTTCTGACAGCTAAAGTAAACATATTTCTAATTGATTTGTATTCCTCCCAAGTTTGGATGTTTTTGTATTTCTTGTATAAACTCAATACTTTGTCCCTTTCTTTTTTCATAATACGTAAAGTGTCAGTCATCCATGGTGCATAATTTTTCGAAATTTTATAGGTTACATAGGGAGCATGACGATCCAGTAAGCATATTATATTATTGGTAAGAAACTCGACTTTATCATCAAGACCCTTAATATCAAAAATATTTCGCCACGGTAGAGATTGTAATTCCTCATAGAATACGGTCTGATTTATCGCCTTAAAGTTTCTTACAGTCTTATAAACAATTTCTTTCTTTTTAATCTCTATATTTATATTAGATATCAACAACTCGTGGTCACTAAAATCAACACATTCCACGACAACATCAAGAATTGTTCTTCGTTTTGTAGTTAAAATATAATCAATTAGGGTTGCCGTACTAGATGTAATTCTAGTCGGCTGATCTATGACTTGATGTAACCCCATTGTTTCAAAAAAATCACAGACAACTCTAGTATCAGGGCAATCAGTATTTAACAAATTAACATTGAAGTCACCAGCACAATAAAATGTTTCAATCAACGGCAAAACATCAGATAGAATATTCTCAAACTCGTCAAAAAAATGTCGGACATTAAATTTAGGTGGTTTGTATACAACACAGAATCCATACGATTTATTACTTACGAACAATTCCAAGCAAAGGTGTTCAATACTGTTATTATTTGTTTGTAGAACTTTATATTTAATTTGAGATCTAACATAGAATGCCACACCTCCCCCATTTCCATTTCTATCCCTTCTTATCACATTATACCCATCTATACCTATATCCTTGTCGGTAATGAAATTTGTAAGCCAAGTTTCACTAACTGCTAGTACATCAAATTTTTTTAAGAGAACACAGTTTTTGAATTCAATAAAACGTAACGTCAAGTATTCAAGTAACGTCATGGTATGTCATTCATGAAATATAACTTATTGACGCCCTGTATAATATCTATTTTCTATTACGTAAGTATCTATACATTTTAACATTTATTTATAAAACACTCTGTATTTTGCAGAATGGTAAAAACAGTAAATTGTTATTTTGATTTAACAATGTTTACATTAATAATTTTACTTATATTTGACAGTTGACAGTTATATTGTACCTACTTGTTAGATTTAGTTCTAATAAATTTTGTTGGTTAGTTACATAAAATAAATTAAGTAAAAATGAAAAAATGACTTGTTATTTGAGAAAGGTGGAAAAACCATATGTATAACATGGCAGTAAAGTGCCTTTTCCTCCCTTGAATGATTACTGCCCTCCGCTACGCGTCGGGCAGTAAACTTCATTCTCGGGAGGAAAAGTAGCACTTTCCTCCCTTGTTATACAAATAGCTATTACTTGTCTTTTTGAGCCTTGAACATCGTCATTTTCCGATTTTTTTCAGTTTTAAATTGTTTATAACTCGGAAACGAATAACTTTAGGCAAAAACTACAAAAGACCTTTTTTGTTCCATATGATTCAAAGAACCTAAAATAAGTCTACCAGGGCTGAAACAATTGATTTTTATAATTTGTTTAATTTTTTTTTATAAATATAGAAATAACTCAGAAATTACGGCATTTCGGTATAGGAAATATTACATGAAAATTAATTAGTAGTTATTATGGTTCAAAATGCAAAAATATACAGGGTGTTCTATTTGAAATACTAAAGTTCATTATATTTTCAAAAAAACGCAAGATCTGGTAACAATCTGTAATTACCACTATAATATCGGCCGCATTAGAAGACCTTTACTCACCAAATTCTATAAAAATCGTTCAAGTCGTTTCCGAGATATTTGAGGCGTTCCATACATAAAACTCACTCTGTATAAATGTTATATAATTAAACTGAGTGTATTACTTTGTATTAATTCTTGTTAAAAAAAGTCAATCTTAAAATTTTCAACTAATAGCAAACAAAAATTTTCAACTAATAATAGTGTCAAAGCTATTGCGTACTGTGCTGTAATTTAATTTGTATTTTTTTTATTTTTTATTTGAATAAATGGCAAATTGTAGAACTCTTTTATTCCATTTCATTTCATATACCTAATGTGAGAGTCCATCAATACCTTTCTAGACAGATAATGTTCTTTAAAATACAGTCTAGATAAGTTTATGTCATTTGTTTGTTTTTTTGTGTTTTCACCATGTTTTAGCACATGTCAGGTTATTAAATGCAAACGTTTATTAAGAAACAGACTGACTCCCGTGGGACATGGTAGATAGCCCAGTTAGTTAGAGTATAGGCAGGGATAGTTTAGATCGTGGGTTCAAACCCACCTAATGTGAGTTGTTTATTAATAAATAGCAATATGCTAGTGGGTAACTGCGAGACTTGCAAGACTCTTGCTGCAAGACCAAGACCAAGACCAAGACCAAGACTGGGAGTGCAATACCAAGACCAAGACCAGGTGTACTGGTGCAAGACCAAGACCAAGACTGTCTAAGTCTCGTCTTGGTCTTGCATTTGGGCAACACTAAGTCTTACGTGTAACCTGAATTAAAACTTCCCCTGTTCCAGTGTTCACCTTCCTCAAAGTTTGTCCGACTAGAGACCGTTAAGCTATTATCAGCTTGCTATTAATCAACTTTTTTTTGGTACGCAGGATCCAGGCCCATAAAGTTTTTTATATTGTACATTTACTATTTTAGTGTAGCAGCTAGTGTAAAAATTTTGTGGAGCTGAGATGAAAAAATAATTGTTAGAAAATGAGTTTATCATTCTCCTATTATGTGCGAATATTTTTCAACCAAGATATTTTTCAACCAAGATATTTGTCGTCTACGTTCATCTAAGCATTCTCATTTCCACCGCATGTAATTGTTGCTCCTCTTTCTTTTTAATTGACCAACATTCTGATCCGTACATCATTTCTGGTCTTATACCAGAATAATCAAATTTCTCGATCTCTATTCTCTTTTCATAGAGTAGTAATATATTGCAGAGATAGTTTAAATTTGCAACGATATGCTAGGTAGTTTTGATATCATCAGTCTTTTCACAGATAGAAGCACATATGAGAAAGGGGAAAGTCAAAGAGGCAGGTCTCAACTTATTTAATGAAGAAAAATGTGTAGCAAATCCATCAGCAAAATATAGCAAGCTTTGTTTCAATACTAAAAGAAGAAATCAAAACAAGACCCAAGGCCATATAAAAAGTAGAATAGAGTAGCGGAATAAAAAAAGTCGAAAGTCGCAGACACAACATCTACAATAATTATACACAATTTGTATAATGCAACACACAATACACAGACATATAATATACATTAACATACATTTGCATTACATATAGTCCTGTCGCCAGTGGGGGTACAACGGTCACCTTAATTCAGATGGACTTACCCAAGTTTTTTTTATGTATTCTGACCCGTAGAACACGAATTTTTTGGGTAACAGTCAATTCGGATGTCGATAAGATTGTTATAAACAAAGAACTTTAGGAATCAGATAACAGCGATTTTTCGCAAAACAAAACATTTTTTTTATTTTTTGGGTCACTCTAAGCAAGAAATGTTTTTACAAGTTTTTTCGTAGGATGCATAGTTTTCGACATAAACGCGGTTGAACTTTCAAAAAATCGAAAATTGCAATTTTTGAACCCGAATAACTTTTGATTGAAAAATAAAATAGCAATTCTGCTTACCGAATTTGAAAGTTCAAGTCAAATTCTATCGGTTTTGATTATTTTGATGGCTAAAAATTATTTTTTTTATTGTTAAACAAAGCTAACACATTGTGATTGAATGATGTTTTCAATGCATTTCTCATTTGAAATCGAACGAGTAGACGCGCATACAGAAAATTTCTACGTAGATTACGTACATTGCATTGGGCACGGGAAACACTATGTGTTTATAGCTTTGTTTAACAAATAAAAACTTAATTTTTAGCAATGCAAATAATCAAAACCGATAGAATTTGACTTGAAATTTCAAATGCAGTAAGCAGAATTGCTATTTTATGTTCTAATCAAAAGTTATTCGGGTTCAAAAATTGCACTTTTTCGATTTTTTGAAAGTTCAACCGCGTTTATCTCGAAAACGATGCATTCTACGAAAAAACTTGTAACACCATTTTTTGCTGAGAATCACCCAAAAAATACAAAAAAATGTTTCATTTTGCGAAAAATTGCTGTTATGTAATTCCTCAAGTTCTTTGTTTATAACAATCTTATCGACATCCGGATCAACTATTACCCAAAAAATTCGTGTTCTACTGGTCAAAATACATAAAAACTTGGGTAAGTCCATCTGAATCAAGGAGGCCGTTGTACCCCCCTGGCGACAGGACTAATAAACAAATAGATAATACAAAAAATACACAAAAAGTCAGAATTTGATATTGATTTCTCCCTGATTTTATTTATGATGTCCTGATTTAACAAATACTTTGCTCTTTTTTTTTCGCAGTCCACAATATCCCAGTCTCACCTCCCCTCTTATAACTACCTATGTGTAAAGGGAGATCCAGTAGGGCCTCAAATAGACACTGTGATTCCAAAATAAGCAAGTCGTTTCACGTTACTTATTTTAAGGATGGTACTTTTTTGCTGCACCTTTTGGCACAACATCAGATACATCATCATCATCATCATCATCAACCCGTTCTCGTCCACTGCTGGACATAGGTCTCCCTCAGCTCTTTATATCTTTCTCTGTTTTGTGCGGCTTGCATCCAGTTGCCGACAATACGCTTCAGATCGTCAGTCCATCTGGTTGGTGGTCGTCCTCTGCTCCGCTGTGCTTCTTGTCGTGGCCTCCAGTCGACAATACATTTTGTCCATCGGTTGTCTTACAATCTGGCGACCTGTCCTGCCCAATTCCACTTGAGCGACGCGATTCTTTCGACGGCGTCCGTTGTTTTTGTTCTACGACGTAATTCTTCGTTTGGGATTCGATCTCTCAGGGAGAGACCCAACATCTGGCGCTCCATAGCCCTCTGAGTTATGCGAATCTTGTTCACTTTTTTGTGTGTTAATGTTTTCGCTCCATAAGTGAGTACAGGCAATACACACTGGTCAAAGATGTTCCTTTTCAGGCATATGGGTAAGTCCGATTTAAATACATAGCTCAGTTTACCAAATGCTGCCCAGGCTAATCCTATGCGACGTGGGAGCTCGCACGTCTGGTTATCTCTTCCCAACCGAATAAGATGCAGTCTGCTCAATATCCATTCCATCAACAACAATATTACGATTTAGCACCAGATTAGTCATGATTTGCATCTTGTTGATGTTAATCTTTAGTCCGACCTCTAAGGAAGCGTGATATAACTTATTGAACATTATTATTGCATCATCCATACGATCGGCCATAAGGACGATGTCATCTGCGAATCTCAAATGACTTTATATTTATACCATATTCGTTCAGATCTGCCTTCTTAAAAGTGTGTTCTAAAAGGGCTGTGAAAAGCTTTGGTGAGATGGTGTCTCCTTGTTGTACTCCTCGCCCTCGCTGCATACAGAATCAGATACCTAATCCAATTATTATTAGTTTTGGACGTGTAATTAGTATTTATGCTTAGAGGACCTAAGCCCTATACAATACAGTGGAACATCGATAAGTTGGATTAATCGGGACCGCGGTCGATCTGGATTATCGAAAGTCCGGGTTAGCCGAAGAATATGGTAAAAATTAGTAAAACACATATACATAATAGGCAAATACACATTATAATTGCAAAAACATGAAATCATATGCACAATACATCTAAATTACGTACGTTACGTTATGGTTTATGTCATGGTAAAAAACTCAGTCAAAGTGAAAAAATGTTTGTTTTGTCTGATGAAAATTGGTCCGAACTAGCCGGATTTCCGGGTTATCGGGGGTCGACTTATCGGGTTCCACTGTAATTATATTGCTAAATTTTATTATTTCGTAGTTCTAACATTTAGACTCCAATCTCTAACTACAATCAGAGCATGTTGTATCTGTCAATGCTATTAAATTTGCAGTTATCTAACATTAAAAAGTTAATCGGTTTTTGTCGCTCAATCTAGCTATCTCTTCACCTATTTCCACCAGATTTCACAACGGAAGAAATAAGACTCCCTATTACTTCTAACGCTTTATAATCCAATAATGTTTTAGACGAATCGCTCTCGGGAAATGCATCCAGCATCACTTTTTGGTTTTCCAGAATGTACTCCTTCCTCTCTACAAGATTATGCAGTGTTGTTTCCATAGAGAATCCTGCTCGATAACTATACCTACTGTGTCTGATATATCCTACTTTCAACCAATACACCATCATCAATGTGCCTATCGAGCTATTTGTCTGCACGAATGATATTTCAGTTTTACTTAATACTTCTTCATATTATGTAAAGTAGATTATAAATAAAAAGGTTTCATTAAAAAATTATTTTTTTATTCTATTAGTCCAATTACTCGTTTGTCGTAAGCGATACGAATAAAAGCTATTTAGGTAAAAGTTAAGGCATGGAGCATAGATAGGACCATAATTTAAAAATATTTTCAAATATACTGTTATGATCTGCTTCTTATTAATTTTATATTAATTATTATTTATTTGATTAATTATTTAATTGTCGCAAATCATACATAAAAAAACAATAAAAAATCTTAGGGTGCCTTTTTATACTATTAAAAAAAATCCAAATTATCTCACGTTATACTTATCTTCTCTCGTGGGTTCAGTATCTCTTAGTTGATCCTAATCGGGATAAAATAGGGAAAACAAATAAAGCAAAATATTAAAATAAAAATACAGAATTGTCTTTTATTTATCAAAATCAATACTCTAAAATCTATCGAATCTAAAAACCTGTGGACACAGATGTCCGAATGAAATTTTTACCACTTAAATTTATTATAGTTAAAAAAAACAATTTATCGGTTTGTTCCCGATGACTTTGGTAAAACAAACTAAACAAAACAAATTTATGTATTCGCAAGATTAGCTATACTTCCTATTTACTTTTAGAAATATTGGAATTTTAATTCATATGCCTTTTACTCAAAATTTTAGTTTCCGAACATAAAAATATCTTTCACATAAGTTGACTTACCTTTTTGCTTCACTCACTCTGATGTCTTCTCGTGACCCAAAACAGCTCTCCCTCGTTGACTATGTTAAAGGCTACTCATCAAAGCCCTCTCCGCTCTCCAGCTTCAAAACTATCAGCATACCAGCACCAATTCTCCAACAAGCCGGGCCTCTTTTGACACGTACTCGATTAAAACAAAACTCCAAAAATTCTCTGCTCTCCTTCTCACAATAATACAGAATCAAAGAGGTATTTCGTCTCAATTTGATCTGTCTCTCGTTCCACTTTTCAACACTATTCTCCACTATCAAACAGCCACTGGTACTTGCTAACTATCTATCCACGAAAACGTCGAACTGCTCTTCAGCGATGCCAAAAACATAATGACTTCTTTTTCAAACTCTCTTTCCCCTTCCAACTTGCCAAGAATCAGAAACAATCTTTTCCATTCGACAAACAAACAAATCATTTTCAAAATTATTCCGACCATCCTAATTACTTTCGGGGAAACTCTACAACATTTACTCGTGTTGAACAAAGATATTAAATTTCCAAACTTTCTTTTTAAACCACTTTCCCAGAAAGTGATAATTACATCTACCTGTGGATTCTATAGTTCTCGTAATAAACAATCTATTTTCATTTTAAATCTAAATACATCGTCCTTTTCACTTTAATTATTCACAAAAGTCTTTAATGGTTCATCGGAAAGCTCATTAAAAAGAGAAATCCACTTACATCCAAACTAAATTCTAATAAATATTTACAGCTCAATATACAGGGTGTATCAAATTCATGTGCCCGCGTTATTTAAAAAAAAATTTAATTTAATTTTTATTTTGCCTTTGATTGATAAAATTGAAAACACAATAATACAGAGTCACCTGTTTTGACAAGGAGACACAAACTTGTTTCTTTTTTATGGACAACCCTGTATATTTTTACATTTTTGGATTCTCCTCGATGTCTTCATTCCTAAAATATAAGGTTTTCTAATATTATACATATTTAAAGATAATTAAGTTTTAATACATACGTTCTTTCATTATTTCGTAGCAATATTCATACCCTGTAGAATTGTAGTAATTTGACATCAGAAACTCTATTTATGTTCAAATGATTGTTAATATAGTCTACTATTCAAATGTTGAATGGGTCTGCTAATGTTGGAATAGTCTACTATTGTTAAAAGTTATGTTTTCTTCTTAACCTTCTATCGTCCACGTTTGGACATAAGCCTCTCCCAACTCCTTCCATCGGTCTCCATCCTGGGCAACACATTTCCAATCCGTTCCAGCTACTCTTTTAATATCAAAATTTTAAATAATAAAAATTATTAATATAGCGAAATGTTTAATTTTAGTATACCTACAGGGTTGGTCGAAACTTGGAACGAGTATTTTCTGAGTTTTCTTAAATGGAACACCATCCTTTATTTTAGTATGTATTATAATGAAATACTCGTTTATAGTACCTTCTTTTTTAATTCTTAAGCATTCTTTATACCTAATTGCTTTAATCTGTAAATTATTCGTGATTTTTTAAGCCAAACATTAATTGCAACACAAATTACGTGACATTTTTTTAGGTTGGCCGCGAATATATTGAATCAAAACATATTAATCTAGACTGATCCTTAATTTATTAATATTGAATGAGATATCAAAATACCTATGTAGTTAGGATTTAGTGAAAAGTTTTAATACAATATTCTACCCAGGTTGGCTATGACTTTGACACTAAATTTGCTTAAACATTTAACATTATAGTAATTTTATAATTCCAGTTGCTTTGTTACTACTACTAATATGAATTTTTCTAATAAAGAACTGATTAATATAATTTTAGTATTAGGAGAGTATAACAAAAATGCGCTACTAGCGATAAGAATTTATCAACAGTAATTCACGGATAGACGACAACCAAGAAAATAAACTTGCTAAAGTTTACTACGGTTTTCAATGGACTGGAGACTTAGATTACAAGAAAGCTGATCGAACAAAAGCTATTGTACCTAAATGAATAAAATCAATTAAATGTAATATTTAGTGTTATTGAGAATGTGCGTTTGTATTAGTACGACCATTCTCTAATCTAAGTGTCTAGTCCGTCGTAACCCTTCTAGTAAACTTTGAAAAGTTTATTTTCTTGGTTGAAGACTATCAGGGGATTGCCGATGATAAATTTTTATTGCTAGTAGCACGATTTTGTTATACACTCCTAGCACATAAACCATTTTAATCAGTTTTTCATTATAAAAATTCGTATTAGTCTCTAATGGTAACAAAACAACTGGAACTATAAAAACAGTATAATGTCTAATAGCCCGATTAGGGAACGCACAATTTTGGGAGCGTTCAAGTATTACGTAACGCAGTTTGGGGGGAGGGGGGGGTCTTGTAAAACGTTACGACGCGTTACATGGGGGGAGGGGGGTTCGAACAGCGCGTTACGTAACATTCTTTTTTTTTTTTTAATTAGTAAATCCTTTATAAAAGGTATATATTTTAAGGTAAATAAGGCCCGACCGGTCCTGGCAAGAAGGTAACAAACACGGTGTGATAGCAGCTCCTGACAAAAGATAGTTTTTAATAATACAACTAAAAATTTTAAACTTGGAAACATTTTAATAGTGAAATCATAAGTGCAGTGCATCAGTGGACGAAAAGGCAGTAAAAACTGTAAGTCATTTGCATGCCTATTCTTATTATATTATAAATTACTAAAATCTAAAGCTAAACAAAGCTTGACTATCATCATTTTCCATAAACTTTTTGCTAATTAAATTAGGAGATAATGAACTAGAAACAGATATTTAACAGAGCTCTTGGTAATTGAACAATTAAAACTTAATTATACGAGACAGAGGCGGCATCAGAAAATTTTAAAGAAAATAAAAACAAATATTTTCACTAAAGATAAGGAAATTTCCTAAACGAAGGGAGTAGATTAACGGGTATATAGAAGGGCAGCTTAGGTAACTGGTTGGGGGGTGGACTGAGTAGCTTCTCGGCGGGTTCTCTGAGACGCCCAATAATTGCCCAAGATCTGCAAGGAATTTCTCGAGAAAACCATGAGCTCAAACGACTATACAGATGAACAGAACAATAAAAGACCGGCTGAAAACTTCGAGATATTTCAAAACAGTAAGAAAACGCATCGAACATCCACCATTACAAGTGATGAAAAACTCGAGAAAATATTATATCTGATGCAAGAGGTGAAAACAGAAATAAAAGATGAGATGAAATTAATAAGAGAAGACCAACAATCATATGCAAGGGAAATGAAAAAGTTAAAAGAAGAGAACGAGGAACTCAGAAAAGAAAATAAAGATATAAAAGCAGAATTAACACAAATAAAACAGAATATGGAATGGATCGATAAAGAAAAAAGGAAAAATAATATTGTCATAACCGGCCTGAATATTGATACAAGAAACCAAGCAGACCTCAAAATAGCCATGCAGAACTTTTTAAAAACCAATCTACAGCTAGAAATAAACGTCAGAACTGTAATAAAAATAGGAGAATCTCACTATCTCATCCAATTATATAATGGTGAAGACAAGCGAACAGTCATGGAAAACAAATATAAACTAAAAAACATAAGAAATCAAAAAATCTTCCTAAACAATGACATGACGAAACAAGAGAGGAAAATACAAAAACAGCTCCGAGAATTTGCTAAAGACGAAAAAGAAAAGGGAAAAGAAGTAAAAATAGGATACAATAAAGTTACAATAAACGGGGAGGAGTGGAGATGGAATAGAGTAAACGAAAAAATTGAGAAATCTGCTCCAAAAAACTAAGGAAACAACAAACGAGGGGTAGTAAAGACGATGACGACAACGCAAAGACAACGGAATGGAATTCGGATAAAGAAAAAAAAAGAAAAACATACAGAAGGAGAGGATAATCAACAAGAAAATGGACAAAAGAAAAAGGTCATTGAAAAAACAGCTGGCATGATTGATGTGGAAATGAAACAAGACACAAAAACTAGAATAAACGAAAATAACAACTTGAAAATTGGTACATGGAATTTAACATCCCTTAGAGGAAAGGAATGCGAATTAGTGCAAGAAATGCAAGAATTTAAAATGCAAATAATAGGTATTAGCGAAACAAAGAAATGTGGAAGAGGAAAAGAAAAAATATCAGAAAATTACACCATATATTACTCCGGGGCAGACAAAGAACTTAGAGCGAAAGAAGGAGTAGGCATATTAGTCACAGAGACAATAGAAAAAAGAATATCAGATTTCAAACCTATATCCTCGAGAATCATGTATATAAAAATAGAAATGGAAGAGGAATGGTACATAGTGCAAATATATGCACCAACAGAAGGAACGGAAGAAGAAAAAATGGAAGATTTCTACAATGAACTACAGAATACCCTAGATGAGATACGAGAAAAATGTGAAAGAATAGTGTTAATGGGAGATTGGAATGCAAGGATAGGAAAAGATGAAAACAAAGGACTTGGGTGCATGGGAAGACATGGTGAAGAGATCCTAAACAGAAATGGAATTAAAATGATCAGATTCTGCCAGACAAACGACCTATTAATAGGAAACTCGTTTACACAGCAATTACTACAAGATAAATATACATTTGTAGCAGAAGGCAGAGATGCAAAAAGCATAATAGATTACGTAGTCTACACCCAAGAAATGAAACAAAATATAAAACAAGTCTGGACAGAACAGAGAGCAGAGATCGGAACTGATCACAGACTGGTAATGGCAGAGATGACATGGCGAAAACCGGTACAACAAGAACAGATAGAATACAGCAGAATAGCAATAAAAAAGCTAAAAGATGAACAAAAGAAAAGGAGATACCAAGAAGAAACTGATAAGGAGTTCAAAATGGAGGAGAGAAAGAAAATAGAAATGGATATGGAGGAAAAATGGGAAAAATTTAAAGAAGTAATAATAAATAAGGCAGAAGAGATATGCGGAAATCTAACAGTCGGAAAGTTAAAGAAAAAGACGGAATGGTGGAATGCAGATATACAGGAAGGAGTGAGGAAAAAGAAAAAGGCATGGAAAAAATACAATCGCACAAGAGAGGATCAAGATAAAAAAGAATACCAAAAACACAGAAACATAGTGAAAGAACTAATAAGAAAGGGAAAAAAAGAGAGTTGGAAGAAGTTTGGTGAATCCCTAAACCAAAATTACAGAGACAACAACAGATGCTTCTGGAATAAAGTAAGGAGTCTAAGAGGAAAGAAAAGAAAAGAACTCAGAGGTGTAAAAGACAAACACAACAAACTAAAGACAAATACAACAGAAATACTAGAGGTGTGGAGAGAATATTATGAAGAGAAATATATGGGCGAGGAAAGTGAAGAAATAGAGACAGAGGGAACCATAGAACAGACAGCAGAGGACGAAAACCAAATGGAAGAAATAAGTACAGAAGAATTGGAAGAAGCGATAAGTAGAATAAAAATAGGAAAAGCGAGCGGAGCAGATAAAATTGATCCCGAAATGATAAAATGGATAGGGAAAGAAGGAAAGAAGTGGTTGCTGGAAATAATGAGAGAAGCATGGAGAACAAACAAAATGCCGAAAGAGTGGGAAGAAAACCTACTGATCCCAATTCACAATAAAGGAGAAGAATCCAACTGTGGAAACTATAGAGATATATGCCTCTCATCAGCAGTGTTCAAGCTATATACGAGAATAATAGAAAGCAGATTAAGAACAGAGGTAGAAGAAAAACTTGAAGACGAACAAACAGCATTCAGAGCCCAAAGACAAACAGTTGACAACATAAGCATACTACGAAATATAATAGAAAAAAATAATGATCGGGGAACAAACATATATATAACCTTCATAGACCTTAAAGCAGCGTTCGACTCAGTAGACCGGAAAGTATTGTGGAATACTATGGAGGAGCTGGGAATACCGAGGAAACTATTAGAGATAATTAAAAGTACGTACAGTAGAGTGGTGGGAAAAGTACAAATGGGAGGTAGCAGATCACTAGAATTTAGGATGAACAAGGGAATAAAACAGGGAGATAGCCTAAGCCCACTCCTATTCGTCATAATTATGGATCAATTATTTAAAAATGTGAAAATAAGGACTAATCAATTAAAAACAATAATAGGCTACACACACCTAACACCAGTTATGATAGAAGGATTACTGTATGCGGACGACGTCGTTCTCATAGCAGACAACCCGAGAAAGATGCAACGACTAATTGATGTATGGACTGAGGAAATAGAGAAAATGAAATTAGAAATAAACATCAGCAAATGCAAGACGATGAAAATAGGTCAGCAGGAGCACGAGATTGGAGGTGAAACACGAGTGTTCTGTAGAGGACAAGAATTGGAGAGGGTGACGGCCTACGAGTACCTGGGAACGATAATATCAAATGACGGAAAGCTAGACCTAGAAATTGCAAATAGGACAAAGAAAGCTACGAAAATATACTATGCGATTAATAATACGATACTGGGAAAACGGGAAATCAGCCAGGAAACAAAAATACACGTATATAATACAATCACAGCACCAACTCTTCTATATGCAAGCGAGACATGGGTCACAAATAAGAGACATGAAAGTGCCATAAATGCAGCAGAAATGAAGCATCTGAGAAAAATAGCTGGAAAGACGAAGATGGACAGGGAAAGGAACGAAAATATCAGAAACGTGCTAAGCCAGGAACCAATAGAAAAAAAAATTGAAAAAAGAAAACTGAATTGGTTTGGACATATAACTAGGATGAACGAGAACAGACTAGTAAAGAAGGTGACAGATGCCAAAAGACAGGGGAAAAGAAGAAGGGGCAGACCTAGAAAGGGGTGGATGGAGCAAATCGAGGAAATCGGGACAAAGAGAGGGAAAACACTGCAACAGATGAAGGAAATGGCAGGAGACCGGAAGGCGTGGAAGAAATGGGTAAAAGATGGATAGGTGATACCAAAGTCCGACGCTCTTATAGGGCATAAGGACAACGAGAAGAAGAAGAAGAAGATAAAGAATTTACTATTTTTTGTATTACATGGTATACAGCCAACTACAGGAAAACTTTTTCCTTGTGGATTCTTTAACTTAAATGAAAAAAAAAACTACGGAATTTAATTTATGATTTACGTAGACCCCTGAATTGTATTATGTTGCACTCTCACGCTCCGCTAATGTTCCGACAACAGGACAATAAATAGTACATATTCAAGGGAAAAAATCTTAAAATTTGTAACACAGATGAAGCACAGTAACACGTGTTTCCAATAATTAGATGGACCTGTCTCCACAACAAAAGATTAAAAGATACAGATGTTATTTAAGAGGTTGCAGAAGGGAACTACATGTTCATAAATCATGTTTGTTTTCTGAAATCGTTTTCTGCAGTAGGTATTCATTAATGTTTTAAATACGCAAATTTTCAAATTATTTAAAAATGTCTTTAAATAAAAAGCATTAAATACAAAACCCACTATATTGATACTTAGTTTAGAAAATTGATAGATATTTAAAAAAAATAGTACCCTTATTTAAAGTGTGATTTCAAAATTTCAAAAATTTCAAGTGAATTTCAACATTTCACCTTGCGTTATTCATAATAGACCCTACATAATACACATTTTTGAGATGAGGTTGTTAAGCAGCTTCTAAAAACAAAATTATACAGGGTGTATAATTAAAATTAAAGATAATGGACTATGCTAGACTTGAGTGAATCACCCTGTATAATGTATATTCAAATTTATGTTTAAATAGTCCATAGTTGAATTTAAAAGTTGACGTATCCTATAGAGTTTTTATAATTTTCTAAAAGAATGACACATGACAAAAACAATTTTATTCCATAAGTGGTTTCCATACAACATTATAATTTTAAATGATCACCCTGTATTATTCATAAAGACCATAAATTCAGATTGTTAAGCAGCTTTTAAACATATAAAAATATACAGGGTGTTATAAAATAAAGCTTATGGACTACGGTAGTCTTGCATGAATCACCCTGTACATATAAATTTATGTTTAAAAAACACACATTTTTATATATTAAAATCTACGGGTCTCAGCGTTTTTTAAAATTGATTAAAACAAGGACAGAAATAATTTTATTCCATAAGTGCCTTCTTATATATAAAGAGTGTTTCAGAAAAAGGTAACACGATCTCTAAGATAGGTGAAAAACTGAAAAATAATTGGGGTTTGCTTAGTATAAAATTTTTGTAACGGCATGCGTTTTCACGATACAGGGCGTTGAAGAACAAAAAGTTTTACACATTTTTTTCACTATTTTTCCGAAACTACTGGAAACATCGTATATTATTTGTTATACAAAAATTTTGACTAAGGAAAATAAAATATTGAAATAAAAAATATGTTATTTTATTTTAAGTTTTTATTAAAAAAGATCAAATAGAAGAATGCATGAGAATAACAATAAAGGATGAAGCCAAAAATATATGTAAGGATGGGGCCAAGTAGGGAAAATGTAAATGTAGATGTAAAATTAGTAATAAAAGATTATTATTCTAAGTTTTGAACATATTTCATGTCACGGGACATGAAATTACGATTGGCAGGGATAACCAGACACATGAACTAAAAAGAAGAATCGTCCTTGGGTGGGCAGCATTTGGAAAACTGAGAGAAACTTTTAAGAGTGAGTTGCCCATATGCCTAAAGAGAAAGGTATTTGATCAGTGCGTCCTCCCAGTCTTAACGTACGGATCAGAAACATTTACCTTACCTAAAACCTCGGCTACCAAACTAAGAGTAACGCAGAGAAGAATGGAGCGGTCAATGTTAGGAAGAACTCTGCGAGACAAAATCAGAAACGAAGAAATCAGGAGAAGAACAAAAGTGACTGACGTCATCAAAAGGATAGCTAACTTGAAGTAGAGATGGGCAGGACACATAGCGAGAATGACACATGGGCGATGGACAAAAAGGTTATTGGAATGGAGGCCAAGAGAAGACAAGAGAAGCGCCGGTTGACCGCCTACAAGATGCACAGACGACGTAAGAAAGCTAAATAAAAACTGGATGAGAGCGGCGCAGGATAGACGTGGTTGGAAACGAGGGGGGAGACCTATGTTCAGCAGTGGACTTCTGAGGCTGGATGATGATTGTAAGTTTTTATTATTACCTCAAATGCGATTAAAATAATAACAAAGTTCTTTTACCGGGCTTCCGGTACTTTTCGCAACCTAGTTTCCCATTTAGGTTCAAATGGTGACTTGGGTGTTACGTAACATTTAGGTAGGGGGAGGGGGGGTACATAAAAACGTTACGGTGCGTTACATGGAGGGGAGGGGGGGTCAAAAATCTTCAAAAATTGCGTTACGTAATACTTGAACGCTCCCTTTACGAAAACCTCCAAAAAAATAAAGAAAGGATGAAAATTTGGGAATAGGTAGTTGAAATTATCTATTATTATATAAGAAAAAGTTTACAATTCTACATCCCCCTCCATTTTACAAAAATTGGAAAATACGGGGTGAAAAATTTTTTCTCGGGGGTGAAAAAATATACGTTCAAAATAAGTCCGGAATTTGATAAAATGACTAATTCTAAGTAACTTTTGTTCTATAGAGTTTTTTTACTAAGTCAATACTTTTCGAGTTTTTTGCGATTATTGCGAGTGAATGCGTTAATTTTTAACCAAAAAAAATTTTTTGGCGGTTTTTCGGAGATGACTCAAAAAGTAAGTATTTTAGCGAAAAGAATATTCTTAGTAAGAATATAGCTTATAAAAAATTGAAAAAAATGGTGTATGCGTGAGGTCTGCAGACCCAGTAGAAGCAGAGTTGCAGCTAATAAAATGTAGGTTCTTCTTCGTCGAATTCCAAATCGAATAATTCAATGTGCAATAACCAAAAAACGGAGCACTTTTCGGGGAAAATTAATTACAACTTTTTTAAAGTGTTTAAAAAAAGGTTTATTTTTGTTTTTTAACAAAACTTCTAACATGAAAAGTAAGTGAGTTACGCTCGAAATATTGTTGGTCCCTTTTATTTTTTGGTAAAAAAAATTGGCGAAAATCACCCCTTAATTAGCTTCTTAAATAAAATTAATCGTTACCGCTTTACAAGTTACTTTACTTATGTATTGTTTGTATTATCTATAAGTTTCATTGGTTCAAAGTGTTCAGTTTTGAAAAAAATTGGGTTTAAAATAAAACATTTTTTTTAATTTTGAAAAAAATCGTAATTGTTTATGGAATTAACTTAAAAACAATTAGAAATACCAAAAATCTCAAAGAGTAATAAAATGTAAATTTTGCTTTTCTGAATATTTTTAATTTTTTGTTTTCTTGTTAGACAAAAATTGGTTATGCTATTGCTGTTCAAAATTTGCCTAAACTTGTGATTAGTTATTCGTTCAAGCCATTTTAACTACAGCTTTTTCAAAACGAAGCACTTTGAACCGATGAAACTTACAGATCATATAAATAATACATAGGCAAAGTAACTTGTGAAGTGGTAATGTTAAAATTTATATGTGATGCTAATTAGGGGGTAATTTTCGCGATTTTTTTACCAAAAAATAAAAGGGACCAACAATATTTTGAGCGTAATTCACTTACTTTTAATATTACAAGTTTTTTTTTTAAAAACAGAAATAAACCTTTTTTTAAACACTTTAAAAAAGTTAACATAAATTTTTCCGTAAAAGTGCTCCGTTTTTGGGTTATTTCACATTGAAATATTCGATTTGGAATTTGATGAAGAAGAACCTACTTTTCATTAGCTGTAACTCTGCTTCTACTGTATCTACAGATCTCATGTATAGACCAATTTTTTCAATTTTTTATGGGCTATATTTTTGGTAAGAATATTTTTTTCGCTAAAATACTTACTTTTGAGTTATCTCCGAAAAACCGTCCAAAAACATGTTTTATTTTGTTAAACATGAACATATTCATTCGCAAATAACTCGAAAAGTATTGACTTAGTGAAAAAACTCTTTAGTGAAATAAAATAAAAGTTGTTTAGAATTAGTCATTTTATCCAATTCCGGTCTTATCTTGAATGTATTTTTTTCATCTTCGAGAGGGGGGTATTCCCCTCCATTTTTGTAAAATGGAGAGGATGTAGAATTGTAAACTTTTTCTTATATAATAATAGACAATTTCAACTACCTATTCCCAAATTTTCATCCTTCCTTTATTTTTTTTTTGGGGGTCAGATTGTTCTTTGATCGGGCTATAATGTTTAAGCAAAGTTAGTGTCAAGTCCATTGCCGACTAGTCAAAACATTGTCAGAACATTTACGCAGTAAAATATTATAAAACAATCTTAACTACCTAGATATCTTGATATCCTATTCAATATTAATAAATTAGGGAACAGTGTAGATGAATATGTATTTTTTTCAAAAAATTGTTTTTGATTCGTTTTGATTCGCTAATTTTCGTTGCAATTAATGTTTGGCTTAAACAATCACGAATAACTCACAAATTATAGAAGTGAGGTATTGGGAATGTGTAAGAAATAAAAAAGTGCCATAAAATAGCATTTCGTTACAATACTATAATACAGATTTAAGAAAACTTAGAAAATACTCATTCAGGGTTTCGACCAACTCTGTGTATAATATTAAAATTAAACATTTCGCTATATTAATAATTTTTAATAATAGTAGACTATATTAAAAATCGTTTGAACATAAATAGAGTTTTGATATTAAGTCATTACAATTCTACAGGGTGTGAATTTTGCAACGACATCGATAAAAAACGTAATTATCTTTTAAAACTACCTCGTATAACATTACAAAAGATTATATTTTAAGAAAGAACTGAAAGAAGATATCGATGAGAATACAAAAATGCAAAAATATAAGTACAGGATATTCCATTAAAAAATCATAAGTTTCTGTAACTCTGTCAATACGGGTGACTCTGTATATTTGAATATATTTTTAAATTACAGTCCAATTTATGCCCCAATTTTTACCCAAATAACTTTTTTCGTATCTATTACAACAAACGAGTAATTGGACTACGTCGCATTAATGCCCCACCCTGTATTATACTAATGGAGACACACAGGTTTCCGTTTATTATTTCCAATATTTCAATATTTTCGCTCTTATGCTGTTTATCTTTATACAGGGTGTCCCGGAAAATAGTGCGTTCCTTGAAGTTATGAAGAGAATACACAATTTAGAACAAAAAAGTTCTATATCATTTTTTTCTAAAGTTAACCGTTTCCAAAAAAAAGATAACATTGTTTTCCATATACCTGTATTTTAATGTTTGTAAATTTTAATAAACTGGCAACATCGTACGCACTACGGAATAATAACAGATAATAAGAACTCGTTTGTGATTGTGATTTACAGTATTTAAAATAATCCAACCTAATAGTAGGTACTTATGTATTTACTATTTTTTTTTTATTTAAAGAGATAAAGTCGCATCCACCCAAAGGTTATTAGCGACATTGCTGTAACATTTGTAATAATATTAAATTTAACATTTATAACAATCAATAATTTTAACAATTAATTAGAATTTGAGAACAATTGAACATTTGTAACAATTAATTAAGTTAAATTTTGTGTAACATATTTATACATTTTAAGTAACCCAATAAATTGTCCGGAACTAAATTTTTGTTGAGGAGTGCTTTCAGGTTATTTGGCAAATTGTAAAACTGTCTTTGATTTACATATTTAGGACAGTCTATCAAGAAGTGCTTTATACTGTCTACTGTATTGCATGTTTCGAATTTTGGAGGTTCACTATTTGAGAAGAGATAGGCGTGAGTATACCTACAGTGTCCAAGTCGTAGACGTGTAATAGTAGTTTGGCATCTTCTGCTTCTGACAGTGGACTTCCATGAAAAAATGTCACTTTTGATGGTTCTGAGTTTAGAACTAGAGTCATTCCACTCCCGATTCCACGCACTTAACAATTTATTTTTGAAATAAACTTTTAGATCGCCTGCGACACTCCGACACTCTGTTTCTGATGCGTCACTGTTGATAGCGTTACGCGCACTAGTATCTGCTTCTTCATTCCCTTCTATACCTATATGAGATGGTATCCACAGGAAGTGGATTCTTCTAAAATTGTCTTGAGCTTTCATTAATTCGGCCTTGATCATCTTCTCAATGGGGTGTTTAGGGTATACATTTTGCAGGGCTTTGACTGCGCTGAGAGAGTCAGAAAGGACTAGACAACAAGGGATGTTTTTGATATTTACTTGCTTGATGGCTTTGAACAAACCAAATAGTTCTGCAGTATAGATGCTGGAATTTAGAGGAAGTTTAAATTGAAAAGTGTCATTTGGGGTTACCACTGCTGCTCCAACGCCAAGTTCACCTTTGGATGCATCTGTATAAATTTTAATCCACTCATTGTATTGTTGATCTAGGATTGAATTTAGTTTGACTTTAAAAATAATAGGACTAGTTTCATGTTTATTATATATACTTAACGCTGTATTGACTTTGGGCTGTTCGATAGTCCAAGGTAGATAGTTATTTGTATTCGTTTGAAATACTGTTGGGAATTTAATGTTTAGTCTGGAACTATATAATCGGATTCTCTCGTAGTAAGGTTTGGGGGCACGGGGCTTATTATTGTAATAGTTGATATATTTGTTATTAAAAGTATTGCAGAAGAGAGGTTTTTTTATATCTGAGGCTATAGATGTAGCATGTGCTAGAGCTAAGTACATTCTTCGGTAGCTTAGAGGTGGTTCGCCAGCTTCGCTCAGTATGCTTTCGGAGGGAGTTGTCCGGAAGGCTCCAAGTGCAATTCTAATACCAGCGTTGTGTATGCTGTCAAGTTTTTTAAGTAATGTTTTTGAAGCAGATGCATATGCAATTGATCCATAATCTAATTTAGATCTAATTAATGTTTTATATATTCCCAACAGAGTTTCCTGATCTGATCCCCAATTTCGGTTTGCCAAGGTTTTCATTAGATTTAGTCTTTTATGACATGTTAAAATGGTCTGTTTTATATGTTCCTGCCAAGTAAGTTGTTGATCAAACCACATACCTAAAAACTTTGCCGTTGGTTTAAATGGGAGCATAGTATTATATAATTTTAAGGTAGAGGACGTTGATGAAGCCTTTTTGGAGAAGAGTATTCCTGATGTTTTTGTTACTGAAAATTTGAATCCGGTCGTTAGAGACCATTGTTCTAATTGGTTTAGAAAATGCTGCAAAGCGTTTGTCATTGATGCGGTGTTATTTCCTTTGATATACACAACAAGGTCATCTGCAAAAAGTCGAGCCTTTAGAGGTTTAGTAAGGTTGTTAATCATATTATTTATTGCCACTAAGAATAATGTAGGGCCTTAAGACTGATCCTTGGGGTGTTCCATTTTCTTCACTTTTCTCCCCTGAGTAAGTATTATGTACTCTCACGCAAAAAGACCGGTTCTGTAAAAAGTTTTTAATAAATTTCAGGCAATTTCCACGAATATTCCATGAATGTAGTTCTTTCAGAATATTAAATTTCCAACAAGTATTAAATGCCTTTTTCAAGTCGAAAAATATTGCAATACAGTTTTGTTTGGTTGCTAGCGCTTCATGAATGTCAGATTCTAGATCAAGAATATTGTCAATGCCCGAGCGATTTTGTCTGAAACCGTTTTGTTCCGGAACTAAACGATTTGATAATTCTAATGTCCACGTTAATCTAAGATTTACCATTTTTTCCATCAATTTGCTCATAGAGCATGTTAAGCTGATTGGTCTGTATGAGTCAGGTTCTAGGATTGATTTTTGAGGTTTTAAAAAAGGTAATATAATAGCTTTAGACCAAATTGATGGAAATTTATTATTTTGCCAAATTAAGTTAAAAAGTTGAAGAATAAATAATTTTGCTGAGTAAGGAAGATGTTTTAAAAATATTGCCGGGATATCGTCTGGGCCCGGGCTAGTGTTTTTTAATTCGGATAAAGCATTTTCCAGTTCTTCAAAACTGAAAGGTAGATCCAATGGATCATTTAAATTGTCATTTTCAAAAAGATTTCTCTAAAAGATTCAGCTAAAGTGTTAGCTATCTCTTGAGGAGAAGTTGAAATCCTATTGTCAATTTTTAATTTTGAAATCATTGGCGTGTAGTTCAAACCAGAAATTTTTCTTATTCTTTTCCATACTTCGCTGACAGGAGTTGAGGAATTTATTTCTGAAACATATTTGGACCAGGAAGCCTTCTTAGCTTGTTTTATAATAAGTTGTGTCTTAGCTTTAAGTGATTTGAACATGATTTTATTTTCAGGTGTTTTATGTCTTTTATATTTATTAAATGCAGTTTTACTTGCTCTAATAGCTGCTCCGCATTCTGAGTTCCACCAAGGTACAGGAATCTGATTATTCTTTGTCTTTTTTGATTTCCCAACGAATTGCTCAGCACTACTCATAATAATGCTATTCAAATTGTTTAAAGATTCATCAATGCTTTCAGCCATTTTACAGTTTGGCATTGAGTTGTCGATATAATTTTCAAATTTTAACCAATCGGCAGTTTCAGTTTTCCATCTGGGTATGAAAACGTCATGGGTCAGAGCCATAGAGTTTTTTATTACTATGGGATGATGGTCGCTCCCATAAGTGTATTGTAAAACTTCCCAAAATAATCGTGGTGTAAGTGCAGGGTCACAAAGACTTAGATCAATTGCTGAAGAATTTCCGGTATTAATGTTAAATCTGGTTGGAGATCCGTCATTAAGAAAATTCAATTGAAAATCTCTAATTATATTTTCGACAATTTTTCCTCTAGCATCTGAATAAAAGGAGCCCCAAATAATATTATGACTATTAAAATCGCCCACAATAATGCGAGAGGATGGTATTTGACTAAATAAATTCTTTAAATCGTTGTACGTTACTTGGCGACTGGAGGGTAAGTAAAGGTTGCAAATAAAATACCTGTTTGATGATTGTATTTCCACGACTACAACTTCCAGATTTGTAGCCACTGGAAATTCTTTCGCTGATAGTGATTTTTTTACTAGTGTGGCTACACCACCTGAAGAAAAATTATTATTTGTTATCCTGTCTTTGCGAAAACAGTCATATTGGTTGGAGTTATATTTTTTTTTTGGGATTCAGATTAGTTTCCTGTAGGCATATTATATCAGGAGATTGTTCACCAATTAGATGTTGGAGCATAGCAAGGCGATGGAAAAATCCATCAATGTTCCACTGAAGTAGAGACTTGAATTTTATTATTGGCTTAATTGAGATGTGTCACTTTCCCAGTCCGATGTCTCACTGCCAAGATAACTATTGATTTTTTTCTTTATGGACTTGAATTTACGTTTTATGGATGTTTCCTTTAAATGGGGGTAAACTTGACTGAGCATATGGGACAAAGCTGATAGGTCTGTGGTATATTCTTGAATTGTGGTTATAGGATCTGTTGATCCCGTGATATTCATTAAGAGCATGTTAAGTTGTTCAAAGTTTAGAGGGAAAGGTAGAGGTTGATTTTCTATGAAGTTTTTAGCAGGGTCAAGTAAGAGAGAAAATGAGCATTCAGAAGTGCTTGCTGAACTAGTTTTAGCTTTTTTAGATTTTGCTTTGGCTTTAGGTGGTGAAAAAATGTTACATTTTTTTGAAGATGGATCTGCTTCAGGTGAAATAATTTCATTAAAGCTACGTTTTGGTTGATTGGTTGGTTGGTTGGTTGGTTGATTGGTTGGTTGGTTGGTTGGTTGATTAATTATGTGACTGACCTTATTTGATGCATCTACTTTGTTCGGTATCTCTGGGAAATTTGAAATAGACATTTGTTCACACTGAGAAGCGTTTGTATCATTGGGTGCTTGCAAATATATATTTGTTGCGCTGGATACCGATGCTTCATTGTTTTGGTTGGGTTTTAGTTGAGGTTGAGCTAGTAGTTCGGAGCACTGTGATGCAATGTGACCTGGCTTCTTGCATCTGAAGCAAACTAAACTGTCTTGAGAAATGAATATTCTATATTTCGTGTTGTCGAAAACAAGAGTAAATGACTCTGGTAGTGTTAGACTGTGAGGACTGATATAGATTTGTCTTCGAAAACTAAGGATGTGATTGTACTCAGGCATAGAAGCACTAATTTTGAGGAATGTCATGGGGGAGACAGGAACTATGCCGATTTTTTGTAACTCATTGATTAGCAAGTCGTGCGGTGTTGAAGGACATACGCCGGAGAGCACAAGTCGTTCCGCTGGTGTAACTAACCTTCTTGCTCTGACAATTTCACCTTGTATTTCTATTTGACCATGATTATTCATAAAATCATCCACTATTTGTTTATTGGATAAATACATATATATGCGATTATTAGATAATCTAGAAGAGAAGATTATATTTTTCGGTTGAATTATATTTCCACGTGGGAGAAGGTAGTCTTGAAGTTTGGTGTTTTCTAAGGCACTAAAGATAATTGCTTGGGACTTTAAAGGAAATTGCACTCTCGACGCTGCCAAAGAGTATGACTGTGGTGCGTTTATTTGACTTTGATGGTCTTGTATTGAAGAACTGTTTTGTGATTCCATGTTAGAATTCATTTCGATAAACGTTAAGTGAAAAGTAAGTCCGACCCTGTACACCTGCTAAAACAGGTGTATAGGTCTTTACTAAAAGCGGTTATTTTGCTGGTAAAACTGGATTTGTTTGTTGACAACCATAAAAAATAATTGCAATTTGTTGACTTTAATGCTAATTTAACTGGATATTATGTAAAGAGTTTGTACACTTACAGTTTATTTCAATATATCACTGAGATTCACAATTTATAACTTATATTAAACTTTGTTAATATTAAAATTATTCGGAGCCCACATTGAAGACAACATTATAGTTATCGGTGCAGAACCGAACTCCGTATTTACTATTTGTTTTGTTTACTAAAATTATTTTCTTTTGAAATATATTGAAATACCTATTGCATAATTTTAAACAAATTACACATCTTTTAACATAAAAACACATCTTTTAACTGAACTAGTATTATGTATTTAATAAGGTTTAAAGGTGTTGAATGCTGAGTATTGCTGAGGGCTTTAACTGAACTAGGTACATAGTTTACAGCGGAACTTAAATACACCAGATAATGTCTCAGTAATTTGTTTACTTGTGAACTGAAATAATTAAGTTGTACTTACTTGAAAATAATTATTATACTGAATAGATGTTCCAAGTAACCCACTTTCACAAACTTCATTCTTACGACGAGAAATACCGGCAAAACATTTTGAAAGAAATTAATTATTATGCCTCTCCATTTAGTGATCTGACATAAATAATCAACGTAATAACATAATAGGTAATACACTCACGATCCGAGAACATTTTTGGCATTGACACTAAACAGGATTCTTTAAAACTGTCTGTTTACTATCTGTCTTCTATCTATTTACATGGGACATGGGACTGTCTATGCTTAAATTTGCGTACCGCACATAGTTGTCAGATTTAAATTTGCATACCAAAATGTATTTTAATTTTTTTGTCAAACGGTTGCATTTAGAAAAAATGTTATAAGAGTTTTTTGTTCTACATGGTGCCTTCTACCTATACCTTTAAGGAACGTACTATTTCCCGGGACACCCTGTATTATATACAGGGTGTCCAGAAACTCTACCGACAAACGAAGACAGGAGATTCCTCATATAATTTGAAGACATTTTAACCCAATTTATCTAGTCCGAAAATGCTTTCTAAGGGAGCTAGAGCTCTTTGAAGATGGCGTCTTGTAATTAGTTTTTCTTAAATACCTCCAGAACGCTTCTATTTAGAAAAACAAAAATTGGTACACATATTTATCTTCCAGATATAAATCGATTTCATCTATTGTGAATTTCTAGTACCGGTCATAGGCGTCCTGTTTGGGTAGGGTAACGGTTATTTTATCGTTTAACTTTTTTATCTTTAGCTTTTAAGCATTTTTGATACTGGATTATTATATTGTGAGATATTCTAGTACTAAAAGGTATCTTTGATTTAAGTCGGTAGGACACACCGTTTTCTAAAAAATGGATTTGAAAATTTGTCGTTTTTTGAATTTGAAAAAAAATTAAAAAATTAAAAAAAAAGGGTGTATTTGAAGAACTTACAGCAAGAGTAACTTTTAGTACTAGAATACCTCACAACTTAATAATCTAAAGTCAAAAAGTCTTAAAATTTAAAGACAAAAATGTTATGCGATAAA
This sequence comes from Diabrotica virgifera virgifera, assembly GCF_917563875.1. Taxonomy (NCBI): domain Eukaryota; kingdom Metazoa; phylum Arthropoda; class Insecta; order Coleoptera; family Chrysomelidae; genus Diabrotica; species Diabrotica virgifera. Next base: position 46,000,100 of record NC_065444.1, read on the forward strand.
ATAACCCTTAACCTACCTAAAACGGACGCATATGCCCGGTACTAGAAATTCGCAATTAATGAAATCGATTCGTCTCTGGTATATAAATAAACGTACCAGTTTTCGTTTCCTAAATGGTGTTTTTTTGAATTTTTTTTTGGAAATTCAAAAAACGAAAAATTTTCAAATCGATTTTTCTAGAAAACGGTGTGTTCTACCGACTTAAAGCAAGAGTACCTTTTAGTACTACCATGCCTTCTAATTTAATAATCCAGTATCCAAATGCTTATAAGTTAAAGACATAAAAGTTATGCCATAAAATAACCGTTGCCCTACCAAAAACGGACGCCTATGACCGGTACTAGAAATTCACAATAAATGTAATCGATTTATCTCTAGAAGATAAATATGCGCACCAATTTTCATATGTCTAAATAAACGCGTTCTGGAGTTATTTAAGAAAAACTAATTACAAGACGCTATCTTCAAAGAGCTCTAGCTCCCTTAGGAAGCATTTTCGGACTAGAAGAATTGGGTTAAAATGTCTTAAATTTATATGAGGAATCTTCTGTCTTTGTTTGTCAGTAGAGTTTCTGGACACCCTGTATTTATGTCCAACAGATATAAAACCTGAAAACAATTTCAGATATAATAATTTCGAAGCCGCCTCTGTTTTGTTTGGGTTAGTGAATCATTATTTCCGATATTTTAGTAGGTACAATATTTCAGTACGTGCATTACTAAAACGTGAATCATTTCTGCATAGACATTCGATTTAAACTTGTTCTTGTTGGTAAACAATCGTCAGTGTAAAGGTTTTTGTGGTTGTTGTTGTTTAGGTCTTGATAACAGTTTTACAGGACAGGTAAGTGTTGATCAAAACATACAAAACATCAAGTAAACAATAACAAACTTTGTAAATTCCTTTAATTCGTGTTGTTTATGGGATACTGATATAGTTTTATATTTATAGCATTTGATCCTCAGTGTTACACATACTTTATTCGTTTGTTCTACTTATAATAGTATAGCATTAAAACTAAATCAAATTATAATGAAATTTCTAGGTTAGAATACAGGCCGGTATTTCGGGGTACATAATGTTTATCAGAATGAATAAATTAATAGTGTAGGAAACAGAGGTTGAACCTCGCGAAATGGACACAAGTCCGGTTTTATTTTTTTTATGGTAGATCAAGGGCTGCTTATTATGAGACTAACTTTTTCTTAAAAAAATTCGCCCCGGAACGCCACTTTTCATCCCTTTAACGGGGGTAACTTTTTGTTTTTGTGAAACGTAGCCCTTCCTGTACGTTTTGAAAAAAATTTACTGAATAGTAAAATGAAGAGGACTATATTTACTACTATTTTTTTCCGACAGCATATGTCTATCACCCACCGTTTAGCGGGGGTGGCGCCCCAAAGTTGACAGGTTTTTAAAAAAAGATGTTTTAAAAAAAAATATTTTTTCCTAACTGTAATGGAAATCAAAAAGAAACCCTGCGGAAATTAATCACAAATAAGTGGCTGATTTTTTGGTATAGGTTTCTTTTATGTAGCAATTGCACATTTTTTAATTACAGGGTGTTACATTTTAAAAAATCCCATTTTATACCATCTGAACCGCTTATGCTAGAGTAAAAAAACTTTCAGCGATTACCCATGTATAAATACTATTTACAAATTTGTATAATGCACCCCCATATTTTCCCCGGAACCACCCCAAAAAAAAAAGAAGAATTAATAAAGAAAATAATCAAAAATTGATTTTGGGCAACCAGTATGGCTTTAGGGTGCAAAGAAAGTAAAATATGCATAGGTCATAATATGTACCAGACAGTGTGTCCTTTTATTTTCCATAAGTAAGTTATCCATAAAAGGAATAGGTTGACGGAAAAAAATAGCTATTTGTATAACAAGGGAGGAAAGTGCTACTTTTCCTCCCGAGAATGAAGTTTACTGCCCGACGCGTAGCGGAGGGCAGTAATCATTCAAGGGAGGAAAAGGCACTTTACTCCCATGTTATATGGTTTTTCCACCTTCCTCAAATAACAAGTCATTTTTTCATTTTTACTTAATTTATTTATGTAACTAACCAACAAAATTTATTAGAACTAAAACTAACAAGTATGTACAATATAACTGTCAACTGTCAAATATAAGTCAAATTATTAATGTAAACATTGTTAAATCAGAATAACAATTTACTGTTTTTTACCATTCTGCAAAATAGAGAATGTTTTTAAATAAACGTTAAAATGTGTAGATACTTACGTAATCGAAAATAGATATTGTACAGGGCGTCAATAAGTTATATTTCATGAATGAAATACCATGACGTCACTTTTACTTTTCCTCCCTAGGGAGGAAAAATATTTTCCTCCCTAGGGAGGAAAAGTACAACTTTGCTCCCTACAATCAGGTCCGGAAAAGTATACTTTCGGTAGAGGTAGGTGGAAAAATCAAAAACTGGAGCATTTGTGAGGTTTACGGCGCAACTGTGCCGTAACGGTTGCTTGTACGAAAAAAATGGTTAGGACCTTATTGGTAGAGAAAATAGTGGTCTTTAATTATGTATAAGTTTCGTTTCAAAAAAATGTATAGGTAATGTGAAAATCGTAAAAACATGCTCGCGAAGGGATAGGGGTAGTTTCTGCAGTTTATTTTCAAGGATAGGGGTAGTTTCCGCAGGGACATTGCAATAACCATATATATTTATGAAAAACTCTATTGATGGAGTCATATATGCCCATATGGGTCAAAAAGCAAAAAAACTTTTTTTTAAACCCCCCATTTTATTTTATTTTTTTGCTACTGGGGTTGCACTAAGAAATCGCTTTTGGTGTCATTGCATGGGTAATAAGAACATGCACAAAATGATATATGAAACATTTTAATAAAGGGCATGGTGTGTGAAGACATTTTTTTGACATTTTTTATTAATTCTCCCTTTTTTTGGGTGGTTCCGGGGAAAAATGGGGATGCATTATACAAATTTGTAAATAACACCAGTACATGGATAATCGCTGAAAGTTTTTTTACTCTAGCATTAGCGGTTCAGATGGTATAAAAAAAGGGGTTTTTTTAAAATGTAACACCCTGAAATTAAAAAATAGGGAATTGCCCTTAAATGAAACCTATATCAAAAAATCAACCACTTATTTGTGATTAATTGCTGCAGCGTTTCTTCTTCATTTACATTAGAGTTGGGGAAAAATATTTTTTTTTTAAAAACATCTTTTTTAAAAACTTGTCAACTTTGGGGCGCCACCCCCGCTAAACGGTGGGTGATAGACACATGCTGTCGGGAAATAAATAGTAGGAAATCATTTTACTATAAAGTAAAGTTTTTGCAAAACGTACAGGAAGGCCTGCGTTTCGCAAAAACCTTAAGTTACCCCGTATAAAGGGATGAAAAAGGGTGTTACGGGGCGAATTTTTTTAAGAAAAAGTCTCATAATAAGCACCCCTTGATATAACAGAAAAAAAAATAAAACCGGACTTGTGTCCATTTTGCGAGGTTCAACCTCTGTTTCCTACACTATAATGAATGAGTCATTTTTGGAAGCAAATAGCACAAAAGGGTTTTTGTATTAAAATGGGGGATATTATATTAGCAACATGAAGCGCAATTACCATGCTAAAGTAAAATATTATTGTTTTTATTAAAGAGTTTAGCACTTCACTTGTTTATACAACTTATATTTGAATCGTATGGTCTCTCAATGCACGTTAATTCTCCTACAAGGATTACAAAAACTACATCTACCATAATCGATTATACTGTCTCCGATTTCTCACCCCTTGATGTCTGCTCTACAGTTATTAATGCGGGACTATCTGATCATGAAGCAGTGTATACGAAGTTTAACATCTTCAGCAAACCCTCCTCAAAAACCCGACGTTTAGGTAGGATTTTTTCCACCGGGAATTTTCGTAAATTCCAAAATTTATGCTTAACTTCTGAGTGGCACTTTCCTTCTATAGACGTGGACTATAATTTCAGTGTTTTTCTAGATAAGCTTCTCCGCATCTTCAATAAGGCATTTCCTTTAATCCCTATTAAGCCAAAACATCGGAAACCTTGGGTTACGAAAGGTATTCGCATATCAGCCAAGAATATGCGTTCACTACTATACATCAAGAAATTTACTACCAATGTTTCTGTCACTGAATATATCACGAAGTACAGGACAACATATCTAAAACTTGTCAGATCAGCTAAAAAAGCCTATTATCAAAATCGTCTGGGAAGCTCTAAAAGTGTTGCAAAAGAAACTTGGTCTATAATAAACGATCTTCGAAATAAAACTCACACAGCTCAATCATTTTTCCTTCCAGATCCTGAAATTCTAAACGACTACTTCGTTAATGTGAGTAAAAATATAACATCAACTATTTTGCCGCAACAAGATCCCATTTCCTATCTCCCTAACTCAAGAAAGGTCTCGAATTCATTCTTTTTAAGACCAGTCGATAACTCTGAACTGATCCAAACAATCAATAGTATCAAAAGCAAATCATCTTGTAGTACTGATGGACTATCTATAAAAATTTTCTCTAATCTCACAGAAAATGTGTTGGAAATCCTAGTCTCTCTAATTAATGATTCCTTCGAAAAAGGTAAATTTCCAGAGTGCCTAAAGACAGCCATTATTATTCCTCTTCATAAGGGTGGTGAAAAATCTGATGCCTGCAACTATAGACCTATTGCCTTACTACCGGTACTCTCCAAAATTATCGAGAGACTCATTAAAACTCGACTTATGTCCTTTATCGTTGATAACAACATTTTATCAAAAAATCAGTTCGGCTTTTTAACAAATAATTGTACCACTGATGCCATGTTTTCTGTACTACATGAGGTTTACCAAGCATTAAACAATAATCTTTATACTGCCACTGTCTTCTGCGACTATGCCAAAGCTTTTGATTGCGTAAATCACGACATCTTGATTACAAAACTAAATTTCTATGGAATTCGAGGTATTTCTTTAAATTGGTTCCAATCCTACTTGAATAATAGGAAACAACTAGTTAGAGCAAATGATACTGACTCTAGTCTCAAAAACATTGTATGTGGAGTACCACAAGGTTCAGTATTGGGTCCTCTTCTGTTCCTTATCTTTATAAATGACATCACTAATTTAAAAATCGATGGGAAAATTTTTCTTTTTGCTGATGATACCAGTATCACTTGGACCAAGTCAACTATTGCATCTCTTCATGAAACTATAACTTCGGATCTACAGACGATAAAGACCTGGTCTGACTCTAATTTACTCTCTTTTAACGTAAATAAAACAGTAGCATTATCCTATAAAGGAGCTCTTCAACCTTTGCCTCTTAATAACAGCCAGATCAGTACCGTTGATTCTGTAAAATTTCTTGGTATTTTTTTAGACAGCAACCTCAAATGGTCCCTTCATATCGATTCGTTAAGTAAGAAACTCGCCTCAGCTTGCTATGCAATAAGATCTGTCTCAAGGGAACTCAATTTAGCATCTTCTAAAATAACATATTTTTCGTTGTTCGAGTCTCATCTTCGATATGGTCTTCCTTTTTGGGGTTCTAGTACAGCTGCTCAATTTGATGTTATTTTTAAATTGCAAAAAAGAGCAATAAGATATCTGTTTGGCCTCAGAAGATCTACACATTGTAGAAGTTACTTCAGAGAACACGGAATTTTAACACTTCCATCTTTATATATTCTAGAAACGGTTTGTTTAATTCGTAAACACCTTCATGTCTTTCCATCAAGGCCCAATCATCTTTACTCCACCAGAAATTCAATCTTTGACATTTATTTACCGATTCCATCCACTGAGTTAGTAAAGAAATCTATATTATATTCCGCAAAGAAACTGTACAACCATCTCCCGTTACAACTTAAATCTGTAACATATTTCCCAAAGTTCCGTAAAATGACAAAAGCCTATCTATCTAAAAGACCATACTATTCAATAGAAGAATTTCTTAATGAATAACTAAGAAAATTGGGTTTCATACGCAGTAGCATAAACTACTTGTCAGTTCCTTATGTATTTTATTATATTTGTTGTAAGTATGTTCAATTTGCAATTTATATAAATTTTGCAATACATTTTTTTTTTGTCTTGGCTTTTATATCTTATATTATACTGTACATATATTGACGATTTATCTTATTTTAGTAAATTGTACTTGTTGTTATTTGTTATTGATATTATGTTTTCTTTTGACTGTATGTAAGCTTTGTCCATAAAATTGTAAAAATTTTCAGTGACAATAAAGCATATTTCTATTCTATTCTATTCTATTCTAACTCCGACATCTATCAGCAGAGCGCCTAAGCTTTAAATGGAGAATTGTGCAGGGTGGAAACAGCTTATGGAATAAAATTATTTTTGTCCTTGGTTTAAAATATATGAAAAAACGCCGAGACGTCGATTTTTTTATATAAAATCCACAAGGAAAAGAAATTCCTGTAGCTGGCTATACAGGGTGTTTGGTAAAGAATGGGCCATTGCTTAAACTTAGATTCCTTAGCTTAAAATAGGTCGATTTAAGCTAACTTACCTTAGTACAAAAGTTGATAATAATCTAAATACAGGGTGTCAAAGTTAAAACTTTTATTTTATTTGTTTTTGAATATTTCCTGACAGGCATGGGACAACAACACGCAATTTGGTAAGTAGTGGTGGTACTGTACACCCTACTTAATTATGTTAAACAAACGTTTCTAGCTACTACCAGAGGCGTACGACGGGGAACATGAATGGTTGACCCTTCCCAAATTCTACGCCACTGGCGGGATTGCTATTTTAGTGCAATTTTTTGATTCTCCAATACTTTTTATGTAAAAAATATACTCTTCATTTGTAACGATAAAGCCATTAGTTTTCGAGATATTTGAAGCCAAAAATGAAGGAGCATAATGCACTAATCAAAATAAGTGTGATTTTTTCTTTTTAACTTTAAATATCTCGAAAACTCATGACTTAATCGTTACGAATGAAGAGTATATTATTTGCATAGAAAGTATTGTAGAATCTAAAAATTATGCTAAAATAGCAGTTTCATCAGTGGCGTAGAATGTGGGAAGGGTCAACCATTCACTTTCCCCTGTCGTACGCCTCTGGTATTAACCACAAACGATTAACATAATTTAGTAGGATGTACAGTACCAACACTTTCTGCCAAGTACCACAAGGTTATGTCAAATAGTTTTATAGTATCGGGCACACATAATTCTTAAAGTTTTAAATAAAGAATAAATTATTAAAAAAAAGAATACTTCAAAATAATTTGACATCTCCGTGTGATACTTGGCAGAAAGTGTAGGCACTGTACACCCTACTAAATTATGTTAAATAATCGTTTCTGGCTACTACCAGAGGCGTACGATAGGGGAAAGTGAATGGTTGACCCTTCCCAAATTCTACGCCACTGATGAAACTGCTATTTTAGCATAACTTTTAGATTCTCCAATACTTTCTATGCAAATAATATATTCTTCATTCGTAACGATAAAGTTACGAGTTTTCGAGATATTTGAAGTTAAAAATGAAAAGGCACACTTCTTTTGGTTAATGTATTATGCTCCTTCGTTTTTAGCTTCAAATATCTCGACAACTAATGGCTTTATCGTTACGAATGAAGAATATGTTTTTTACATATAAAGTATTGGAGAATCAAAATATTGCAATAAAATATCAATTCCGCCAGTGGCGTAGAATTTGGGAAGGGTCAACCATTCACGTTTCCCAGTCGTACGCCTCTGGTAGTAGCCAGAAACGTTTGTTTAACATAATTTAATAGATTGTACAATACCAGCACCATTTACCAAATTTTGTGTTTTTGTCCCATGCCTGTCAGGAAATATTCAAAAATAAATAAAATAAAAGTTTAACTTTGACGGTATTTCGGTTATTATCAACTTTTGTAATAAGGTAAGTTAGCTTAAATCGACCTATTTCAAGCTCACGAATCTAAGGTTAAGCTATGGCCCATTCTTAACAAAAGACCCTGTATACTATATACCTACCATTAATCACAAAAATTTAGTAAAATCCTTTATAAAACGTATCTTTTCATTTATTAAAATCCCTTAAAGGGCTGCATTAAAATCACAGACGGTTTTCGATCTAAAAAGATCATTATCAGTGCTGTTAACAGGTTTCTAACATGCTGAGCCACCAAAATATGTGGGTAAAAACCCTTTAAATGTAAAATTATGAAAGAGTTACATTATTATGTTTAATTAAATGTGATGGTTAAAATTCTACTAGATATAGCAGCAGGCATCACAGAACTCCCCACACAACACGTGGGTTGCTCAAGTCTGCAGGGTATGTCCTCACATTACGTACAGTAATTAGCAACTGAGTTGCTAATAATTGTGGATTTTGAAATTACAAAGTGTAGAAACCACTTATGGAATAAAATTGGTTGCGTCCTTAATTAAGAAATTTATAAAACACTCTAAGACACGTTAGCTTTTAAATTCAAATGTGCGCTTTTCAACATAAATTTAAATGTACAAATAGCCCAATAAATGACCATTTTGGAGTGTAATTTCCAGGGGCAACTCCGAATTGCATGAAAATTTGGATTTAGGTTCTACTTACCCTCCACTTCAAAGTTGAATTTGTGCCGTTGGTTGCTTTTACTTGGGGGGTGACATTTACCCCTTCTCGGGGGGTGAAAAACGCATGTTTAAAATAAGGCAGGAAATGGATAAATTGACTTATTTTAAGCACCTTTTGTTCCATAAAGTTTTTTACGTAAGTCAATACTTTTCGAGTTATTCGCGATTTAAAATGTTGATTTTTCGACAAAAAAACTACGTTTTCAGACCGTTTTTTCGAAATAACTCAAAAAGTAAATATTTTATCGAAAAAAATATATTTAGCAAAAGTGTAACCTATAAAAAAAACGAAAAAAATGGTGTACAAGAAAAGTCTACAAATTGAGTAGAAGCAAAGTTGTAGCTCATGAAAAATACGTTCTTATTCGTCTAATTCCAAATCGAATAATTCAACGCGAAATCACCGAAGAAAGAAGCGTTTTTCGGGAAAACCTTATTAACATATTTAAAGTATCGAAACAAAGATTATTATTTGTTTTTTTTTACAAAAGTTTACAGCATCAAAAATAAACGAGTTACACTGAAAAAAAGTTGGCTCCTTTTTTTTGGTAAAAAAAAAATCGTGAAAACCTCCCTCTATTTAGCACCCTAAATGAAATTAATCGTTTGGCTTTACCATCTATTTTAACTGTATGTGTATTGTTTATATGATCTGTAAGTTTGATTGGTTTGAAGTGCTTATTTTCGAAAACATTTGGTTTTATAATAAAAAAAAAATTCTAAAATTTTTTGAAAAATTTCATTTTTTCAAAATAACTTAAAAAGTATTAACATAAAATCCTTTATAAAAGGTATATTTATTAAAATCCCTATACAGGGCTACATCAAAGACAGAACTAGTTTTCAATCGGTTGACCGATCATCATCAGTGCAATCCTAAAATGTGTACAACCAGATAAAATGATGCAAAGTATTTGAAATGTTGACTAAGGTTAAAAAATTTTTATAGGTTATACTCACTTAGAATCTACATGCAAGCCACCAAAGTAAAAATAACAGGGTAAAAACCCTTTACAATTGATCCGTCATCGGAACATATGACTAAGATGTGAATTATAACATGGATGATTAAGATATCCAATGTTTTTCGCCCGAGGTATCAATGAGCTCTATCTGACAAGTTCACATCATGACTGTATGGAAGCAAGTGATTTTGATAACGGAAATTCTGAATGGTGACATGACAAGAATGACAGTTCCACAGGAAGTTATAATTTCCCTGTTGTTTTGTGGCATTTATTGTAAAATTTGTTAAATTAATAACAATAAAAACAGTCGTTCCCACTGTGGTAGATAGTCTGTAAAAATGGAAATAGACTTGATGTAAATGTTAAAATATTGTAATGGAGGAAGTAGGCAAACCACATTACACATAATACAGACAACTTAATAAACGTTATCAAACCCTTTATATGTGATATCTAGGGCTTAGAAAAGCAGTTGTGTGTTTATTTAAAAGTTATCAATTATATTAGAATAATTGGACGTTGTTATAGTATGTGGAAGTACCATAAAAATCACTGTGTGGGTGACAAAGGTTTTTGAACCTTTGTCACCCACACAGTGATTTTTATGGTACTTCCACATACTATAACAACGTCCAATTATTCTAATATAATTGATAACTTTTAAATAAACACACAACTGCTTTTCTAAGCCCTAGATATCACATATAAAGGGTTTGATAACGTTTATTAAGTTGTCTGTATTATGTGTAATGTGGTTTGCCTACTTCCTCCATTACAATATTTTAACATTTACATCAAGTCTATTTCCATTTTTACAGACTATCTACCACAGTGGGAACGACTGTTTTTATTGTTATTAATTTAACAAATTTTACAATAAATGCCACAAAACAACAGGGAAATTATAACTTCCTGTGGAACTGTCATTCTTGTCATGTCACCATTCAGAATTTCCGTTATCAAAATCACTTGCTTCCATACAGTCATGATGTGAACTTGTCAGATAGAGCTCATTGATACCTCGGGCGAAAAACATTGGATATCTTAATCATCCATGTTATAATTCACATCTTAGTCATATGTTCCGATGACGGATCAATTGTAAAGGGTTTTTACCCTGTTATTTTTACTTTGGTGGCTTGCATGTAGATTCTAAGTGAGTATAACCTATAAAAATTTTTTAACCTTAGTCAACATTTCAAATACTTTGCATCATTTTATCTGGTTGTACACATTTTAGGATTGCACTGATGATGATCGGTCAACCGATTGAAAACTAGTTCTGTCTTTGATGTAGCCCTGTATAGGGATTTTAATAAATATACCTTTTATAAAGGATTTTATGTTTTTGTAATGGTATACAGCCAACTACAGGAAATTTTTCCTCGTGGATTTATTTAAAAAGTATTAGTGATAAGAGAAATCTTAGAGAGTAAAAAAATGTAGGTTTTGCTATTATAAATATGCTAGTTTCATTTTGTTTCTCCGTAAGACAAAAATTGGTTAAGATATGGCTGTTAAAAATTTGCATACATTAGTGATTAGTGACTCATTCAAGCCTTCTCAATTATAACCCTTTCAAACATAAACACTTTAACCGGTGAGACTGATAGATCATATAAAAAATAGATAGATAAGTAAATTGTTTGTAAAGCGGTAGCGATTAATTTCATTTGGGGAGCTAAGCACGGTGAGATTTTCATGATTTTTTACAAAAAAAAGAGGGCCGACTTTATTTTAAGCGTAACTCGCTTATTTCTAATGCTAAAACTTTTGTTAACAATTAAAACAAAGCTTTTTATAAACACTTTAAAAAAGTTTAAATGGGTTTTTCCCGAAAAGTGCTTAATTTTTCGGTGATTTCACCTTGAAATATTCGATTTGGAATTAGACGAATAAGAACGTATTTTTCATGAGCTACAACTTTGTTTTTATTTGATTGATAGACTTTACTGATACACCATTTTTTTGGGTTTTTTATAAGCTACACTTTTGCTAAGGATATTTTTTTGATAAAATATTTACTTTTTGAGTTATTTGCGAAAAATCGTCTGAAAACGTAGTTTTTTGTAGAAAAATCAACATTTTCAATGGCAAATAACTCGAAAAGTATTGACTTAAGTAAAAAACTCTATAGAACAAAAGTTGCTTAAAATCAGTCAATTTATCCATTTCCGGTCTTATCTTGAACGTATGTTTTTTCACCCCCGAGAAGGGGTGACTGTCACCCTCCAAGTAAAAGCAACCAACGGCACAATTTCAACTTTGAAATGGAGGGTAAGTAGAACCTAAATCCAAATTTTCATGCAATTCGGAGTTGCCCCTGAAAATTACACGGTATCGCCGAATTTCCCGTTCATTAACTGGGCTAAAAGTGATACACGCAAGTCTAGCATAGTCCATCATCTTTATTTTGAATGGAACACCCTGTATATAATATACATAAGACACCATACACAATGGTTATTGATAAATATATAGAAGATGATAAAAATATTTTAAAGTCAAATAGATCAAAGTCAAAAAGAAATTCTGACAATAACCAAATACAAAAAGAAAAAATGGATGATGGAGGAAATCTTACATTTAATGGAAGGAAGATATAAATATAAAAATAAAGTCAGATATACAAAAAAGTGGATAAACCAATAAAATACAAAATTCTTCTTCTTCTTCTTTTTGTATAGACATGACTCTGTCTGTTTTTTCAATGTGCCTCTAGTAAGTTGTCGTTCCATCGTCTTCGTGGTCTTTCCAATGATCGTCTTCATATTGGGGAACCGTCTCTCGCTGTCCTGACTACCCTATTTGTTGTCACTCTTATGTGGTCATTCCATTCTATTCTTCTGTTTCTTACCCAGTTATTAATGTTATCCAACTTGCATCTCCGTCGTATATCTGTACTTCTAGCTCTGTCCCATAGAGTCTTACCATCGATTTTTCGAAGGGTTTTCATCTCCGCTGTTTCGAGCCATCTTTGTGTCCTCTCTGTGTCGGGTCGTGCTTCTGCCGCGTATGTCATTATTGGTCGGATGACTGTTTTGTAAATTCTCCCTTTCATTTCTTTTCCGATATTTTTATTTCTCCATATTGTGTCATTCAGGCAATCTGCGGCCCTGTTTGCTCTATTCACTTGATCTTCCACTTCTGTTTTGGGCCTTCCGTAGCTAGATAGTGTGATGCCTAGGTATTTAAACTCCATCACTTGTTCGATTATCTGACCTTCCAGCTCCAATTTACATCTTATTGGATCTGCTGTTATAACCATGCATTTTGTCTTTTTTGAGGAAATTAACATATTAAATTTTCTGGCGATTATGTTAATTGGTGCAGCATACGTTGTAAATAATCTTCAGTTTGAGAGATTAGTATTGCATCGTCCGCAGAGCAGATTATTTTAAGTTGTTTTTCTCCCATTTGGTATCCTTTTTAGTTCTTACTTTTTTATTATTTCGTCCATGATCAGGTTGGACAATAAAGGACTCAAGGAATCCCCCTGTCTTATCCCATTGCCGGCTTCAATCGGGTTAGTTAGTTCATCTTCCACTTTTACTGTGTTGTTCCGGTAGATGTTTTCTATCGTTTTAATTATTGGAAGGAAGGTGTAAGGTGGAAGGAGGAAGATGTAAATATAGAAATAAAGGTAGTCAGATATACAAAAAAGTGGATAAGCCAATAAAATACAAAACTAAACAAGCTAAAGAAGAATAGTTAAATGAACAGGGCGCATAAATCGGATAATATCAGTAAAGACATAATAAAATAAAGAATTAACTCATTACAATAGAAAAGAAAACGAGAGTACTGAAAGATACAAGTGAGAAGCTAGTGTTGAATACTAACGAAAAATTAAAGAGATGGACAGAATACATCAGTGCGTGGTTCAAAGACCGTTGAACAGAACACATGAACGTAGAAGTAGAAAATATCATCATCATCATCATTTGGCTCTACAACTATATGTGAGTCTTGGCCGCGTTTACTATTTCCCTCCATTGTTGTCGGTCCTGAGCAGCTATTTCCCATTGATGTACTCCCATTTTATGTAGATCACTGGCCACTGCGTCCTTCCATCTCTTTCTTGGGCGACCAACTGACCTTTTGCCATCGGGCCTTTCCCAGAATGTGGCGTTCAGAAGTCTTTCGTGACTCGATCTTAGCACGTGACCCGCCCATCATATTCGATTTGCTTTAATGTAGCGTACTATGTTTTCATGTCCATATATTGTCTGGAGTTCATCATTGTGTCTTCTTCTCCATTCTCCTGTTGTCTCTTCTCTGCAAGGCCCATAGATAGTCCTCAGTATCTTTCTTTCAATTACCAGTAATTTTGTCGTTTCCCGCTGGTTCAGAGTCTATGTTTCGCTTCCATACGTTATTGTGGGACGAATTATTGTCTTATATACTCTTATTTTTGCTGGTCTTGAGAGTATTTTTGATTTAAGTAGGGTCATTAATGAGTAATATGCCCTGTTTTTCCTGCAATGATCCTGGCTGCCACGTCCTTTTCGTATTTATTTTCAGATGTTATGATCGCTCCCAGTTACTTAACTTCTTTGACGACTTAAAAAGTTGTATACATTAATTGTTGCGTTTTGTCTAACCCTTGGTCTTAGGTTCTTCGTAACCACCATGTACTTGGTCTTGTCCTCGTTGACCTTAAGACCAAGTTCCTTGGCTCCGTTCTCGAATGGGGTGAAAACTACTTTTGCATCTCTGGTGGATTGTGCAATTGTGTCCACGTCATCCGCAAAGGCCAATAGTATTTTTGATCCTTGGGCGGCAAATCCGTTTGTTAGTTGTGGCTGAGCCTTCCTTACTGCATGTTCCACTGCGAAGTTAAACAGCAGGGGGGCGAGAAGATCTCCTTGTCTAAGCCCGGTGTCAATGAGGAATTCCTCCGACGTGGTGCTGCCAATTCTGATTCGTGTAGAAGCGTTCTCCTTGCTCACCTGTGCTAATCGTTCCAGCTTTCCATGTACTCCCATTTCTACCATAGTCTCCCACAATGCTTCTCTGCTAACAGAATCGTAAGCTTGTTTAAAGAAGCTTGTTTAAAGAAGAGGTAGAAAATATGGCGGTTTTAAAGATACTAAAAGATGAAGTTGAAACGGCATTAAAAACCGCATAAATGGCAAAGCAGGAGATCCAGACCAAATCCCATTAGAAAGCTTAAAATGCATAAATGATTATGCACTAAAGAGGTATTATGATAACAACAAAAAAAAACAAATATACAAAGAATCATACATTTGAGAGATTTGCCGATAGAAAGGGTTCATAAATACAAATACCTGGGAACGTGAACTTCAGTAAATAATGATTAAACCGCAGAAATAAGGGCCATCGTATAAATAGCAAGAAATGGATTTGTAAAAAATGAAAACAATTCTCTGAAATAAGCAAGGTCCAGCTTGAAAGCTGGACATTGAAGCAAGGACACATAAATAAGCTTAAGTCATTTGAATCATTTGAAATGTGGTGTTACTGAAGGATGCTTAGAATAGAGGGGATACAGAGAAAACGTACACGGAAGTTTTGCGAGAAATGGGCAAACAATACGAAATAATAAACACTATAAAAATAAGCAAGTTTAAATATTTTGGACTCGTAATGAGGGGACAGCGATACGAAATGCTTAATAAAACTAAATTTAAGTAAAATACCCTTATTTTCATGATTTCTTGACTCTTTGTATTTTATTAAGAATTAAGTGACCCATTTATTATCAATTGAAGTATTTCTTTACAGTTACCACTCTAATAATTGTTATTCTAATTCGATGCAGTGGTTAAGTCATTTCGAATAGCCTTAGCCCAGCACATAGATAACTATTTATCTATATGCTGAAGACAATTAATAATAAAATCATGCTTTATCCATTTCAGGTCAATAATCCGTGGGCGTATTCTCTACCATACTCGTACTCATGTCCTAATCGCATATGTTCGATCTGAATTGTATTCTTAATAGCTTTATTAAGTTATTGACAGCGTGTCTTTGAAAAATTCATTTATAAAGAGAGATATTGTTATGGTCAGACAGTCGACACTTTCAGATCAGATATATTCGAGTTAATTAGGTGCACTGCCACTGTCACTTGACATTCTTTTAAGATTTATCACACTTTAATATCTGGCTGCATGTTAGGTCCGAACTGAAGGGACAGATAGGGTTGGTTGGTTGGCGACGCATTTATTTTATGAACCAAAACAAAAACGAAATTATATTTTGATAAAATAAGACTATAATAAACGCTTTTAATATTGAAATTGTACTCATCTTGTATCAAAGATGAACATTGTACCAAAAGAATAATTTGTAAATGTTGAAGCCAACAGTTAGTAGTTAAACTAAAAAAAAATAGGTATGTGTTTTTTATGCGTAGGTATCCAATTTAGAGTTATTGTTTGTTTATTATATCTGTGTCTAGATCGATTTTCAATTTTTTTTAAAATTACTTGAAAATAATTAACACTTACGGGAAGAAAGTTAGAAAGTTAGAAGGAAGTGTTTTATTATGTAAAAAATATTTTAGTTTATGCTTGTTTTGTCATGTTATGCCAGAAAAACTCTATTGGTAAATACAGGGTGCGCCAAACCTCAGGTTTTCTTTGATTACGGCTAAACTATGGGATATACAAAAAAATGTTTTTAACAAAACTAATGTATATCAAAACCGTCTATAATTTAAAATTATTTTCGATTATACAGGGTGAGTCAAAACGACGGTATGAACGAAAGTTGTATTTTTTTAAATAGAACACCCTATATATTAAATCATTTTTGAATATAGTTTTTAAAAATATCAAAAATTTGTATAAGGTTTTATAGGCCTAAAGTTAATAATTTTCGAAATAGTTACATTTTTATTGAGAAAAATGGTAATATATATAGGGCTGTGGATTATGTTTCCAAGGTAATAAAAATTTAAGTGGTGGGTCAAAGTTTTTATATTATAGTGTCATTTTTATATAATTTAATATCTTTTACTTATAGCCATAAAATATACAGTGTGATCACTATTTGCAAATTCAAAATTTTCTCATTTTTTTTAAATGGAACACCCTGTTTATTGGTATTGCAGTTTGTAGTAAATATTACAACCTTTCTTTTGGTATAAGGTTGTATGTACATAGCATGTTTGGTTTTGTAAATATTTAAAAAAGGACTATGGATTTTCCTTTTGCGGATATTTTATATCCGCGTTAATTTTAGTTAAATTATTTTGCAAAAAAAAATTATAATGTGATTTTAGAAACATACACTAAAATATCAAAGATGAAAATAAAAACGTAATTAAAGATTAAAATAAAACGTATGCAAGTGCAACTTAATTGAATTTAATAACTTTAAAATTATGTTACAAACAATTTTTTACCATACTAATAAGTAATTAATATGGATAAATTAATTATTAAATTAAACAACCAATTTTAAAATCTACTCTAGAAATTTTTCTACCCTAGTAACTTTATTGTACCCAATTTTGTTAGTTAAATTGTATTTACGATTAAGATCAGTTAATAACTTTTTAATTTACCTACATCTTGAGAACTTATAAAGTATGCTTTGAAACAAATGAACGTTATAGAAGTATATTATGAAGTAAATAGTATCTATGTAGTCGTGTTAAACAAGCTGGTAATAATTTCTAATGGTTTCGCCCAAAACAAATGTCATATCCATCAATTGTTCGGTTGAAAAATTAAAATTTAAAGTATAAAAAATTGTTACAAAAATTTCAACTACAAATGTATTACCAGCTTTTGTGACACCAGTTAATACTATTTATATTAATAAATAATTTGGCTAATACATTTAACATTCATTTGTTTCAAAGCATACTTTATAATTATGTTCTCAAGATGCAACAGGTAAATTAAAAGTTTAGCTGATCTTACTCGTAAATACAATATAACTAACAATTAATTTGTTACAGGAAAGTTGCTGTGGTAGAAAAATTACTAGGGTAGATATCAAATTTGGTTGTTTATTTAATTTAGTAACTAATTTATGCATTCATTAGTATGGTAAAATATTTTTTGTAAAATAATTTTAAGTTAGATATTAAATTCAATTGAATGGTACTAGTATACGATTTATTTTAATCTTATTAATTACGTTTTTATTTTCATATTTGATATTTTGATGTATGTTTCTAAAACCATATTATAACTATTTTTTTGCAAAAAAATTATTCAATAAAAAATCCGCAAAAACCTAAAATCTATAGTTTTTTTTTAAATATCTACAAAACAAAACATGATAGGTACATACAACCTTGTACCAAAAGAAAGGTTGTAATATTTACTACAAAAGGCAATACTAATATACAGGGTGTCCCATTAAAAAAAATGAGAACATTTTGTATTTGCAAATAGTGATCACACTGCATATTTTATGGCTATATGTCAACTATGTTAATTTATTTAAAAATAACAGTACACTAAAAAACTTTGACATTTAAATTCTTTTAAATTTTTATTACTTTGAAAGCCTAATTCACAGCCCTTTGAATATTACCATTTTTCTTAATAAAAGTGTAAATATTTCGAAAATTGTTAACTTTAGCCCTATAATACCTTATATAAATTCTTAATATTTCTAAAAAATATATTCAAAAATGATCTAATATAGTGTGTTCCATTTAAAAAAGAGAACTTTGGTTCGTACCGTCGTTCTGACTCACCCTGTATAATCGAAAATAATTTTAAATTATAAAGGGCTTCGATATACATTAATTTTGTTAAAAACATTTTTTTGTATATCCCATAATTTAGCCGTAATCAAAGAAAACCAGAGGTTTGGCGCACCCTGTATATCTGCAAATAATTACCGTTACAATTAAGGCACATATTCCTTTGTTTCACCAACCGATGTATGCCCTGCTTAAAGAATTCTTGTGGCTCTTACCTGAAGAATTGGGATATCCTTTTAAGGCATTTTGTACTTCTTCATATGATTGAAAACGATTATTATTTAACGACTGTGTTAGTGGCCCAAAGATGTGAAAATCTCAAGTAGATAAATCTAAACTAATAATTACACTTTTATAAAAAATAACTTTTTTATAATAAAACCTTTTTATTATTTATAGGAAAGAATATAAAATAATTTAACGATAAACGATTTAACGATAAAATGCTTAAGATTCCAAAAATTACACTCTAATAAAAAAGTACCTTTTATAATATCACGGTTTTGTTATTGTACATATGTAGGACACAACATGTTTGGAAAGAATAATTAACTTATAAAATATGAATTTTTAGTAGGTGTATTAACTGTTATTTATAATTATGATTCCAAAAATTACACTAGTATAAAATAGTATTTTTAATAATACCACGGTTGTTTAAAATGGTATATATAATTTTAAGTATATAAACTTTTATTTATTTATTAAAACAATTAAAAAAATATACGCAACAGCCGGGTTCCA
Organism: Diabrotica virgifera virgifera; assembly: GCF_917563875.1. Lineage (NCBI taxonomy): Eukaryota > Metazoa > Arthropoda > Insecta > Coleoptera > Chrysomelidae > Diabrotica > Diabrotica virgifera. Next base: position 46,019,121 of record NC_065444.1, read on the forward strand.
ACTGGGGACCTCTCGATCTGCAGTCTAATGCCACTGAGGCACCATCAATTTGTAGATATCGATTTATTAACGTACTTTAAAATGTCATTGCATTAGTCACATTTTTAAAATAGTTTGAAATTTAAAAAAAATCTATTTATCCATACAGTGTGATTGGTCAGTGGGGTAAAGCTTTGTAGATCCGTTACAAGTAATAGATAGTAATAAAAGTTAATAATAAAAATTGTGGCCAACTTTGATTACAGATTGATAATCAGTAATCGTAAATTGTAAGTTTTAGACAATTATTCAGTCATGGCTTACTTAAAATTTGAAAAGATTTAGACCCGTAATTATTAATAATTTTGCTCTGAAAAATGAAAATATCTCGAAAACTAATAAATTTACACATAGGGAATGTTATACAAAAATTATAGTATGGTAATGGTACTTTTCGATAATGATATAAAATATAGGGCGTTCTATTTAAAATTACTGAGAAAATAATGTACTTGCGTTTTGACTCACCCTGTATTCAATATAAAGAAAATCAGCAATTTACGAAAATTTTGACAATAAATAAAAAAATATGACGTCAATAAACCATTGACCTTGTGCTTGCTTTTATTTATACAGGTAGTTAAACTTGTTACGATTTTCATATAAAATTGGTTATACCTTTGTAAATACCCCGTATAACATACCAAACCTTTATATTTTTGTAATCGAAAAGTTACGAAGATTTCGAACATAAAATAAAATACAGGGTGTTCTATTTAAAAAAACATAAGTTTGGTCTGCCACTATGTTATCGAACACCCTGTAACATTCTAACTAATTTTGTAATGTGAAGCTTAAATTTCGCTACAATTTTTGTGATTAAGTTTTATCGCTATCTATTACTATAACGGATCTACGGAGCTTTACCCTACTAATTAATCACCCTGTATAATAGCAGTTAAATATTGCATTGTTAGCTAGTTCTAAGCTATCCTGAAAATTTCAGGTGTCTAGGTAGCCTAGAACTATTTTTAAAATGGATTACAAAATTTGCGGAGTCCGTGATACCAACCAAGCCAAGTATATAAAAAGGTTTTAAAATGAGGATATCCTTTATTTCTTTCGTGTTACTCCATTGCTTTGGAAACGTTGGGCCGAGCATTGTCATGCAGAATAATGACAATACTGAATGACAATACTGTCAACACTTGAGAGTTTTCCTGGAAGATTTCGCTTTATTACTAGATGGAGCTTGTTGAAAGTTTTGTTCTACAGGTTTGTGTTGATATGCAATATTATCTTGCCTGCAGAAGATTGAACTTTAACACATAAACCGCCACATTAACTTTTTTGTTTTGCCTTCAAGATCCACGTTCGCAATATCAATGTTAGTGTGAATTATATTTAACTCACATAATGCCTGGTCCGAACAGGGTGTAAGCTAAATACAACTCACGTGGTATTTAATTTGTTAAACTTCATTGGTGGCGGATAATTTGCGTGTTTTCATTGCATCCCCAGTTACCCCAGTATTCCTCGTCAGTAATTATTGACGAAAGAGAGTCATTACCGTTTTGCCTGTATTCCCTAAGATGTTGCAAAGATAAATCCAGTCACAAGTTTTTTTTGTCCCCTGACAAAAAACGAGGAACCCATTGCACACAAAGTTTACTGCAACCTAGTTTGCAACTATACTATTGCATCTAGTTTGCAACTATACTGTATATATTGATACACCTACAGATGCTCACACCAATATTTACTGAAATTGATCCGATTTAAATTCGACGATGTTCTCTAATCAATTTTCCATATATGCCAGATTCCTGCCTGTTGATGCAGCTGGTCGCGGCTTATCATTAGTCTTCTCTCGTCCGATATTTAGACCGATTTTGAACAACAGACGCCATTTTTAAGACACAATACTTAAAATTGCAGTCAAATACAAATGATAGGAACTGATCAGGGTGACGTTTACAAATATAAATATAACATTGCATAACGTCAGCTGACAGTTGATTACAATTATTTACAAGGTTAACCTGACCAAAGACGTCTTCAGTAACTTTTCTTCTCAATTGTTTTAAGCAAAATAAACTATTTGTACATTAGGGGAGTGCAATTAGAACGAAAAGTTACAATGTTTCGGAAAAAATCATACAATGTTATATTTTTCTAAAAATTTTTTTGTTAGTTTATAAATAAGTTAAAGTAAAAAGTTCTACTCACAAATTTCGCCGCTAATTGTTTATTAATTGTTTAAACAATAACAATTGTTTTGTATAAATAATGTTAAGAATATGGGTGAATTCAACATTTTATTTTGATAAAAAATGTTTTTATTTTAGTTTTGATTATGCTGAACCCGAATCTGACATTACAATTTGCAAATTCAAAATGGCGGATTCAAAATGGCGGATTTTTTCCTAAAAATCCTTAAAAAGTAGTTGTAAAATCCGAATTTTTTTTATAAAACGTGTTTGTTTACATATATGTGGATATTTTTGAGAGGTTGCTGAACCTGAATCAAATTTTGATAATTTAAATTATAAAATGGCCGATTCAAAATGGCGGATAACTTAAAAAATAGTTGTAAAATCATAATTTCTTTACAGAATGTATTTATTTCAACATATATTTATTTTTGAGAGCTTTGATAAACCTAACTTAAATGTTAACATTGTAAACTATAAAATGGCGGATCCAAAATGCGGATTTTCTAAAAAGAACATAAAAAAGAACATTTTTCTAAAACATTTATTGCCTTTATTTGTAACAGGTTGTTGAATCTGAATTAAAGATTAAAAATTTAAATTTCAAAATGGCGGATCCAAAATGGCGGTAATTTAAATGAAAAACAAGTAGAATCCAATCAAACAAATATGGAATTTCATTCTTAAAAAAAAGATGAACAAATAGTTTTCACAATAATATTAAAAATTAAAATGTATTAGAAAGTATATTAAAAAAAAAACAAATTTTCGATTAGAAGGATATAATTACATATTGGAACATAGTTTTTAATTCCAAACAACTTTTCTTTATAAAAATTTTCGATATTGTGAAATATAAAGGTACTTTACTCTTGAGTGAAATTCATATTTTTTGAGATACCTCGTACAAAATTAACAAAATTTGATATTTGATGGTTGCATCTTATGTTATATACGATGCAGAGTATTTTATAAAGAATAACTTTTTTTCGTAAAACTGATATTAAAAAAGTTAACAATAGGTTCCAAGTTACGCAGACATACTGTATAAGAGCTAAAAAAAATTTTTTGTGTTGAACATTTATTATTGTTGAAGCTTATTATTAAATGTATTTTAGGTAAGTTTTACAGAAAAAAGTTTTGATCACTCTGTATATACATTTTTTCAGCTGGTAATTTTCGGTTTTTGTATTACATTTTTGTTATCTTTCTTAGTTTTCTCAAAAAGAAATTGTTGATTTCATTTTTAAACTTAAATTATTAGTGTTTTTTAAAGATTACATCCCAAGCTTTAAAGAAATAGCAAAAAAATTTTATTATATTTATTCAAACTTGAGTAATACGGTCTTAAAATGGTGGGAATTCTGTAAAACTACGAAGTTTTCAAAAATTACATTTTTTGAGACATCGTATTATTTGAATTAAATTTTTGAGATTTTTTTTAATGAAACATCGTTTAGTAAGATGATTGAGAGGTAAGTTGTTCAAATTTGAGAGTTTTATAAGTAAAATTGTATTAGTTACACATTTTTAAATCATTTTTAAATAAAATTCATGTAAGGCCCACTTTCCGCCCACATCATACTTATGTCCATAAATTTTATTTCTTTTTATTACAACCATAAGATAGCTTATTTCTTCTTCATTCATGTACAATTTATAAAATTTCTTTTGATCCATTAGTTAAAGAATTACATTAAAAAAACTCAACCGTGCACTTCTTCCAACGCTAGTTTACAGTGCGCCAATGTGTGTGAGAAGGGTGACTTTAGCGTTATAAATAAAAAATTACAGAAGCTAGAGATTTAATTTTAGAAAAATCTTTATATAAGGTTTTTTTTTGTAAAATTTTCTGTATTTTTTAATGGTCTAGTCAGTTTTTTTCTAGAAATTATATTTTCGGAATTATTTAAAAAAACATTTAACTTCGCTGTTCATTTGTTTAATAAAAAATGAAGCACCCACTTCTCGAGTAGAACTTTTTGATATGTTGTTTATTAAACATTTCTTAATGACATTACAAAAAGTTTTATCTTGTTTGATTTTTTCCGAAGTGAAAATCTAAATGCACTCCCCTACATGGCAACTAGCTCTAAATACATCTTGTTTTTCATCTTGATATTGACTATATTCAAACTCTATCTTACTACCCTACCATAAACTCTGCTCAGCGTGTTTGATACTGAAACTCTTCTGTAATTTTCGGCATTTCCTTTTCTTGTGGATGGTTGTATTTCTTGTAAATATAAAAGAAGCCGTTTTCTATCCTCTTAGCAGTGGGGGTCCAGTCAGGAATGCCTGAAGGAGGAAACTTCATAATTCGAAGACTTTTGTTATCATCTAAAAAACTTTAGAATACTCACCGCTTTCTTCAAAGTTTCCACGTCAGTATTTACAGGTTCTCCTCTACTTCTAAACCTAAAAGAATAATATCATTTTCCAAATTATCTCTGTTCTTCTGTCAATGAGTTTTTGTAGACGCCTGTATACATTTGTGACTGTATACAGTTCATAGTTACTTTTTCTTTATATTTTTTTACGGAATTTTATAAGTTGTCAATCCAATGTACCGGGTGTCCCAATAAGAATGGCCCTCGGCCATATCTCAGGAACAGCTTATAGTACAGCTTTGAGAAAAAATATTTATAACAAAAGTTGCCTTGGGAAAAGCCTGGAAATTCTTTTCATAATTGTAGGTCCACCGCTAGAGGGCGTAATTTAATATCAAAAATTAAAAAATCGAAAATTTACAAAATTTACCTAATGAAAGGGCATTGAAAATCCAATCATCGTATTGTTCATAAAATTCTGCGCATATTTGATTTCACAAGTTTAAGTCTACCTTTGCAGATAAGAGGTGGGGGTGAGTGGGAACCTTCTTATGAAAAAATGGCTGTAAGTCCGGTTCTGCTAAATCAAATTTTGCATACTTGGTCTTGTTGAAAATAGTTCTTTTTCGTCAATGTAAAAGTATTATTTTCGAAATAGCCTAATAAGTAAGGTGCCAGCTAGTAGGAGTTATTTAATTATTTTCTGAAATCTAGTTTTCATTGGAGAATATTAAATAGAAGTATGCATTTATAACCCTGTATTACAAAATTAGACCAAATTAGCAACATAATACCGAAAACCTCATGTCAATACATTTTCGTTATCTCGAGATATCTTAAGAAACATGTAAATTTTAAACAACTGTTAATGTCACCGGTAAACGAAGTTAAGGAAAAGTAGTGTGCTATGGAAAAAACTAAGAAACATTTTCCAGATGTAAACGTATATAATTAATTAAAACAACAATAAGACAAACAACACTATAAAATATAACAAAAAAATAAAAGCAACTACATACTTATTTAGTGACGACCCAAACGTTCAAATTGTTGCCCATCATTTTCGATGCAAGTATTTACCCTTTCAAGAGTAGATTGAACGGCAGTCTCAATTTCTGCTTTCCCAATGCTTTGAATGGCGTTTCGTATTCTCTAGATTCTAGATCATGTTTTCTCGGGTAGTGGTCCAAGCGGCAAAAACAAAGTCTTTAATCCGTCCCCATAAATAAAAGTGTAAAACAGTTAAATATATTGCTATTCAATCTACTCTTGAAAGATGAGCAACAATTAGGCAGTCACTAAGACTAAGTAACTAGTTGCTTATATTGCTTTTTTATATTTTATAGTGTTGTTAATCTTATTGTTGTTTTAATTGATTATATACGTTTACATCTGGAAAATGTTTATTTGTTTTTTCCATAGCACACTACTTTTCCTTAACCTCGTTTACCGGTGACAGTACCAGTTATGTTTAAAATTTATACATTTCTTAAGATATCTCGAGATAGAAAAAATGTATCGACATGCGGTTTTCGGTATTATGTTGCTAATTTGGTCTAATTTTGTAATACAGGATTAAAAATGCATAATTGTTTTTAGTATTTTCCAAAAAAAACTAGATTTCTTAAAATAATTAAATAACACCTCCTAGGTTGCATATTACTTATTAGGCTATTTCGAAAATATGACACTTACATTGACAAAAAAGAGCTGTTTTTAACAAGACCAAGTATGCAAAATTCGATTTGGCAGAACCGGACTTACAGCCATTTTTTCATAAGAAGGTTCCCATTCACCCCCACTTCTTATTTGCAAAGGTAGACTTAAACTTGTAAAATCAAAAATGCGCAGAATTTTATGAAGAATACGATGATTGGATTTCCAGTGCCCTTTCATTAGGTAAATTTGGTAAAATTTTGATTTTCTAATTTTTGATTTTCAATTACGCCCTCTAGCGGTGGAACTACAATTATGAAAATAATTTCCAGGCTTTTACCGAGGCCACTTTTGTTATAAATATTTTTTTCTCAAAGCTGTACCATAAACGGTTCCTGAGATATGGCCGAGAGCCATTCTTATTGGGACACCCGGTACATTACCTGCCACATAATATGTGTTTTTTCAGTAGGAAAGAGAACCAAAAAAACCGAAGCTGAGATACATTGAACAAATAGAAAATGGTATAACAACCTTAAAATAAAACAAGAATTGGAGGAAAAAGTAGCAAACATATCAAAATGCAAAAGAATCCTGGAACAGACCAATGCCCAAAAAGGGTTGTCAAGCCAGTGATGATGATTGTGAATGTACGTATGGATTATTTTAAAAATGATACTACAAAAACGTCTAGTTATATTAAAAATAATATTAAATTAATAAATAATTAATAATACTAAAAGTATAATTAATATGAGACTAAGTTTTAAATCTAATAGCACATAAAATAATATAAAAATATTACTCTATATCCCACCAGATTAAAAACAATGGGAACTGAGGCTTCTAAAATTTGCAAGCCATAACGGATGCTGAGACTAAAGAAGATGAGGGAATTTTACAATTTATAATTCACGTCCCACCTGCTCAGCGCGGTAAAGTTCCAAAGAGAATGGTTCCCTTCGTACTCCAATCAGAGTAAACATGTAAATGTTGAAAATGGTTATTCATGTTTGATATAATTAATATATTATGGGTATGGGAAGACATAAAATAGAAAAGAATTATTGAACTACAAGACAGGCATAAGGAATGAGGAGGATTAATAAGAGGAAAACATTCGGGCAAAGAAGTTGGATTAACACGCATGGGTCAGAAACACAAGATGTGGTGTAGAAGTAATACAATAAATTTGTAATTCAGAAGATTGAGATCAAATTTTTCACTCAAAAAACCAAACCAAAACCATGGAACTAAGTAAACTTTTTTCTCTTTAACCTAGTGTCAACACTTGCAGATGCCGTTGACACAAAAATTACAGGAACCATATTCGTGTGATGAGTAAACAACTTCTACTGGATGTTGTATAGTGATTTATGGAACGGTAAGCGTCACAGAAAATTCAATTCAATTTCATCCCTGATTAAATCTCCCGAAAAGAAATTTATTTTGCACTATCCGAAATTAACGGCAACATAAGCAGTAGCATTCTGATATATCCCTTAATCCAGAAAGTTGTATGTTCTCGGATTCTGCTATATAGGACGCTGTCACAGTCTGAGTTGAAAGGTTTTAGCAAACGCTGGGCCCCGCCGACCCGATCCATCATGGGTTGTCAAGTCGGCTACACTTTTTCTACCCCTACCACCCCCTCCTGGCCTTCTACTTTTATGGAATCAACCCTCACTTTCTGAACAATACCAATTATTACCAATATTTAGTCTTTCATTCAAATATTTTTTGGTCGGGGCTTCGAGCAGGGTACCCTAATAGAAATGTTATGGACGTTGCACCCTTATCTGTGACAATGTCAACGGAGGACTATTGAATTTTCGATTTTTATGGAAATGGAGACATTTTAGCTGAAAAAAAGTTAGTCGAGTTCACGTTATACCGGGGTTGTGCTATAAATTTTAAAATAAATGACATGGAATGATCCATTCTTATTGGACCAATCTTCCTCTTCTTCTTCCTCTTTATGACCAATTCTACTTGTTTATTGGTGGACTGATACCTCTATGGAAGGTGGTTAATCCAGATTTTGCACGGTCGACCGATACTTCTTCTGCCGATTGGTGATGTATCTCTTACTATTTTGACCACACAGGTCTCTCTCATACTGCTTATGTGATTGTTCATTTCTTTTTTGTTATTTAGTGTCCATTCGTTTTGACACCCTACGTTACATTTTTTCTGATGACTTCACTCATCTTTCGATATCTCAGCGTATTTCCTGTAATTCTTCTCAGTACTCCTATCTCTGACTCTGACTGTTCCTGTGTCTTGTGTTGTAGCTATGTCGGGTCTTCTTTCTGATACATTTTTTGCCATTATTGATCATAAACTGACTTTATAAATTCTCTACTTCATCTCAGTGTTAACATTAATATGTCTTTCGCCAAATAGTTTGATTAAGGAACCCTGTCAATCTATTTATCCTTTTTGTACTTGATCTCTCACTTCTTTGTCCAGGTCTCCATAGGTGGACAGGATAATTTAGAGACAGGACATATTAAACGCACTAAAATTTTCCAAAATATGCGTATATTTATATTAACACATTTATGCAAATATGTATATGCATAATTTTTATTTAGATATGCAATATTTTTTATACACATATTAATTTTATAAATAGAAACTTTTTAATTTCTGGGTTTTTCGGTCTTATAAATAAAACACTTTGTTATGGCTTAAACGTTTTGGCTAGTTGTCATTTTCAATAAGCACTTTAATTAATAATAATAAACATTACATAAATAGAGCACTAAAATTTACATTGCACTTGTTGGCTTGGCGTTTTGTTGTGGAATGCGAGCTTGACTCTTGAAAACATAATATGGCAGAATTCAAATTGCCATCCGTTAAGGACCGTATTTAAAATGTTTGCCAATGGTACATTTATAAAAATAAAATCAATTTATTAAATCTCTTGACCTCAACACTAACTAATTATTCCCACTTATTAATTACTATTGTATTACTATTCAAATTAATTCAATTACTTATTAATAACTGTACTAATTCAATCATTATTGTACTCTTTTAGGTATTCACCACTGGATGAATACTGACTGTGTCACATTCTTAAAACTTATATGTATTGTTTATTATTTTTTATAAAATAGATTGCAATAAAATGGATGTCAAAAAATTTTTATTAAATTATGATATATATTGGAGAGATCTTTGATGCCAGTTTTGTTGTTTATACAACGTTGATCTTTCTTTATATGAATCATCTCCAATACACATCTTTTGTTATAGTTTTGTTCTTTTTCTAAAATCTGTACATTTTCAAAATCAAAAGCATGGTTATTATCTATGCAATGTTTGGCTAATGCTGTAGTGTTTACTTTGTTGGTTTGTACACTATGTTTGTGTGCAACAACCCTTCTATGTATATATATTGATGTGTTTGCCCAATGTATGTCGAATTGCAGTATTCGACATACTGAATATGTCTATCCTTATTTGTTGCTTAGAAAATTGCAAAATAAGTCATAAATTTTGAGATTTTATAAATGTTCATAACATAGGTAAAAATAAGTTAGAACCGTCTTATTACAGGGAATGCTGAGACTTCTTGCGCTTAAATTATATTTTAAATTTCAAAGCAATTGGTCAAATAGTTAAGTTATTTAATTTGTTTATCCCAAATTCATTTTTTTGCAACACTATAAGTCAGAAAATTATGAGGTTACAGTAACATTTCCGACAGTTTATTAAAGAAGAACATTTATACTATTAACTTAATTAAAAAAAAATGACAAAAAGTAATTTTAAACAGTGTAAAATTATTTTGCAAAAACATGTCGATTTTTTGCTAACTTTTTAACCGTTTCCCGTAGAAAAATTATTTTTTCATATTTAGAAAGACTGAATTTTTATACATATTTAGAAAGAAAAACAATTGTCCTAGAACAATTAGGGACGAAGTTAGCCCCCCCCTTTTTTATTCACAAGTTCTTGCAAAATAATTTTGCAATATTTAAAACTATTTTTTGTCATTTTTTTAAATTAAATTAATAGTGTAAATCTTCTTCTTTCATAAGCTATCCAAAGTATTACTGTAACTTCATCCTTTTCTGACTTATAGTGTTTATAGTGCAAAAAAAATTAATTTGGGATAAACAAATTGAATACCTTTTAAACTATTTGACCAATTGCTTTGAAATTTAGGGTATGATTTAAGCACCAGAAGTCTCAGTGTTCCGTGTAATAAGAAGATTCCAAGTTAATTTTTACATAAGTTATAAATATTTATAAAAACTCAAAATTTATGATTTATTTTGCAATTTTCTAAGCAACCAATAAGGATATATTCAGCGAACGTCATGTTGAAGTTTTTTATAATATTTATGAGTTTGTTACTCTCAAATTTGTTTAAATTGCTTAACTTTTTGGCAATAGACGAAAAAAGAGAAAATTTACCGTTTTTTGATCTTCATTTGTTTATAACTATGTATATCATCAAAATCGGCAGCAGGAAACATATAGATTATTATTATAGATTTCCATACTACTCAAATGGAGGGAGTTGTGTCACCAACAGGATATTTTTTTCCCTTATTTCTTTGAACTATAAATTTCGCTTAATATTCGACGGTCCCGATTCTTTTAAAAACACACGTTAAAACACATGAATGTGATAATTTTAGCATGTACACAGACAAAGTTAAAAAGTATAAATTTAGCTAGAAAACCCTCGTATATTTTTAAAATTTCGCACATTCAGCTACTGAACAACTAATGTCACCGATTCATCACAGCCGACAACAAAGCCATTGCAGAGGAAGTAGAGATATTGACAGGATTGCACGTTTCAAAGGCAGATTAAGTAAAAAAGATCAGATTGTTGTTACTCAATCACATTTATTGAAAAAAGATCAATGGGCTATAAAGTTTTCTTCAAATTGCAATGAAAAATAACTTTCATTCTTTTCGTTTCAAAAAAATGAAAACCTAAACAATTGCAAACGTAGCTGCAAGTAGTTGTAACTCTGTTGTTTTTGTTTATTTTTATGTTGTTTTATATTGTTAAAAATAAACTTTCATAAGTAGTTGCCAATTCCACTCTAATATTTATTTGTCTAATAAATTTATTTATCGCCAACCATCACTAAAGTCATTCATTACTGTACTCATTTGACGCCATTTGCGGCAGTAAAGTAACACTTTATTGTACTGAAAGAAGAATTTTACATTACCTGCCGCGATTAATCAAATTAACCGAGATTGAATGTAAGTGGTCGATGGCAGTAATCGATTATTTATTTGAGTGAACTTAAATTTTATTTACTTTAATTATTGAAAATATTGTACACAATTTACGTTATTATTAATTAAATTTATGCCAAAAAGTGAAATTCTGTAGTATTTTCCAATTATATTCATATAAAATTAATCAAAATTTTACCGATTTAGTAATTATTCAATATTGATAACTATCTATCGATTAAAAATCGAAAGCGGCATGCAGAAGTCACCTGTCATCACTGTCATATTTAAAAAATTTTAATTGAAAATTGTATTTATTGTAATAAAAGTGTTAAAACGAATATCAAATTATAGTACAGTACCTAGTGCTGCTTTGGAAATGGAAGAAATTACATGAACGCCACCTGAAATACGCAAGAAATCGTTAGAGGCAGTTTCAGAGCTTCTCCCAGCAAAATCCATCGAAAAATACAATAGACAATATGACATATTTGAAGCATGGCGTGAAAAAAATTGTATTACAAATTATAGTGAAACTGTTTTACTAGCATATTTCTCTGAATTGCCTAAAGAATATTCTCCATCGACTATGTGGTTCTATTATTCAATGTTAAAGGCAACTTTGACCACAAATAAAGACATAGATATAAGCAATTGTAAAAAACTTACAGCTTTTTTGAAACAAAAAAAAGAAGGAATTACATTCCCAAAAAATCAAAAACCCTGCCGCAAGGAGAAGTGCTAAATTTCTTATTAAATGCACCTGATAACGATTATTTTTAATGATGAAGGTAATTCAACAAAAATAAAATTACTATTACATATTATATTGTACGTAAAGTTCCTTTTCATATCCTTGAATCTACCATGATTTATGTATAATGTCTTTTCATTTGATGTCATTTATTTTTTTTTTACATTTTTTACTTGCCTATTTGTTCTTTTTATACCTAATATCGGGCTTGTCTAGCAAGTGGTTGCGTGGGCTAGCGGTATGTGTATCTAGCTACGGACGTGTCAGTACTTGGTTCGAATCCCCAGTAAGGAAAACTTTTTTGTTTAATATTAATGGTTATTGACATACTTAGACTATTATAAGGACTAAGTACACACACTCTTTTTTTCATTAGAAGGATATAATTAAGTAAGTGTTAATGTTTTTTATGATTGGCGATAAAATTTTGTATGCACCACGTCAGTAAAGACTCTTTATCGAACTCGTCTGTTATTCGCCTTGCTCGCTACGCTCGCTCGGCTCATAATATCAGACTCGTTCAATAAATAGTCACTTTACTGACTTGGTACATAAATATCTAGAGGAAAGTAACCAAATATGGAATAGTGCCCTAATATGGAATTCCTTGATTTCTCCGAAAATATAAGTTGGAAGCGCACTACAAGACCATCCTCTATTTCAGTCGCTCTCTTTATTATCGTATTCACACCTCTGTGTCAGATGCGCGAACGATACGTGTCTGACAGGTGAGTTTTGTTTTATCGTCTCACAGAAAATTTCAAAGGTAAATGTATTCAACGAGTATTATTGGTAATTATGCATGAATACAGACTTGTTATGCTATGGCGTATATCAATAGTACCTTTATTTTGATATTTTATGACCTTCTGTAATTAAAACATTATGACTTGAAAAAATGTTGATACTAGTTTGAACTAATGTACAAATCCAAATATGGACAGTTGGTGTCTAATTATGGAATAGTGGATTAAGTGTAAGTGGGCTCATTATGATTGTGCTGGTCCAGAGTTTCATACATGATGGATCTGTTTTGTCTGCTAGTGAATTAAGTCTAAGTGAATTAAGCTACTTCTTTTATTTTTCACAATTTTCTTATTTAAATTTATTTGATCTCAGATGTTTATGTCTATTTTTGTTATTGATACGTTGGTTTATGTCTATATTCCATATATGGGTACCTATTCCATATTTGGTTACTCATTTGGGATTTTGTTTTTTTGTTCGATTTTTTTTTTGTTAATTAAGATATTTAATAGAAGGCTTTTAATTACTACATAAAAATGCATATAACATTAAATTATTTTCATTTCTATAAAGGTATTATTTTATATCCCCAAAACAAAATGGTATTCCATAATTGGCGACTTTCCTCTATTATACTAATAGATCAGTAAAAGTTCAAAACTATCCCTTCTTGATTCTGTCCTGGTCGGTGTTGACTAGCTACATACTCTCCCTTTATCAGTTTTCAGTTGGTAACCACTTTTAGCTGACTTCTACATAGCAAAAAATCTGTCTGACTTTCCTTCTCCCTGTACTGTATGTAATACTGATAATAGACTAAGAGCCGCTATAGGTGAAATTAGCTAATCATTTTAGGCACGATAAGACCCTATAACTTAAATAGTAGAACCTAAAAGAAAACGTAGGAACACTGTGCCGTCACTTTTTAGTGGCACATGCGTCGACAGTGGCGCATTAAACTTTTCACTTTATGGACGGGATAAATAAATCAAAAGGTACGCTTCGTCACTCCCAGAATTAAATTTTTTTCATTTTTGAAGTTATACTTCTTTAGTCATCATCGAGTGATGTGTGTTAGCGAGTAGACGTGCTTTGCCCGTGCTCCCAACAATTTAACAGTGAAATCAGTTGAAGTCATATTAGTATTACAGTTTGGTCATTTGTAAATCATCGAATTTAATTTCTATATAAAATGGTTGTAACTAGAGAAATGAAAGAAGAAATTGAAAAAGCAGTTCAAGCAGCAGTAATTAGTGCTTTCAAATCTGAATCATTTTAAAAAATTATTACTACAAATGTGACCGAGGCAACCATAAAAACGATAAATGAGCTTGAAAAAACTGTAAACAGCTTAAGTGATAAGATAAAAATAATGGAAAGTGAACATCAAAATTCTATAAAGCAGGTTAACCAAGAGTTATCGGATATGATAACGGATAATCATAATTTGAAAGGAAAAATTAATATATTGGATCAAGCAAATAGAAAATTTAATCTCAGAATCTTTAATTTAAAAGAAAAATCAAATGAGAAGGTAGAAGACGAAATTATTAAGCTTTTAAAATCAAAAATAAATATCGATATAACTAATTATATTGAAGTATGCAACATGGTTGGACAAAAACAACAGAATAAGGATAGAGGAATTTTCCTCAAGTTAACAACGTATGAAATGAAAAAGAGAATTTATGCAGGAAAAAAATTATTTAAGGGTACCGGCATCGTTGTTAGAGAAGATCTAAGTGCTACGAACATGCAATTATTAAACCAGGCAATAAATAAAGTGGGCGCAAAAAACGTTTGGACTATGGATGGAAAAATATACATACAAAAAGATAATAAAATTATTACTTTAAAAGACTGTACTCATCTGGAAAAAGTATTTACGTAGTAATTGTTGTTGAGTTTGTTATGATGGTTCACTAGAAGTTATTTAATTTATGTTAAAGAGTAATATTTGTTTTAGGTTTTTAGTTACAATATAATATATTATGAATAATTAAGGCTTCTTGTCTAAATTCATTATAGGTTGGCCGAGCTGGAGGTAATTAAGCATGCCATCAAAACAAATTCTATCATTGAATTCCTTAATCTACTAGATAACAATTTAACAATTGATACAAATATTATTAGTAATATGGAACAGTTTGTTGGTGAGAGAGACACGGACAATCTATCAGGTATGGGTATTGTTCATTTTAATATTCGTGGGCTCAGAAAACATCTTGATGAATTAACCATATATGTAGCTACTATGGAAAAATATTTTGATTTAATTGTTCTCTCTGAAACGAGAAATCTTTTTGAGGTAAGCAATTACAATATTCCTGGATATAATCTGTTTTATAATGATTCTAAAAAAATATATGTGATGGTGTTGCCATCTACATAAAAAATTCAATTAATGCAGACGTTAAAGTAATATGAATAAATGATAACAAATTTCTTAGAGTTACATATTTATTAAATTCTACTTATTCTAAGTATTCATTTGGTGTAACAGCTTCATACCGATCACCTTCTAGTAAAATTGATACTTATATTAATGATTTAGAATCATATTTCTCGCAAATTCAAATGATGGATATTGAAATACATCTAGGTGATATCAATATTGACTTACAAAATCAAAACTCTCCCGAAACAGTTATATATTTAAATATGCTAAATATGTTTGGCTATACTTCTTATATTAATAAACCTACAAGAGTAACTAAAAAATCAAGTACTACGTTAGACCATATATTTATTAGACAGAATAGCGCAATACAAAATTCGTTTAGAATTGATCCTGTAGTTTTTACTACTGATATGACAGATCATTATACACCGTTTGTATATTTTAATACTGAAAATGATAAACCGCTGTCCAATTTAAACGATACCGCCCAGATAATAGATTATAAACAATTAAACGTAAAATTGTCCGGTGAATCATGGAATGACTTATATTCAAGTAATACAACGCAAATTGTTTATGATGAGTTTATAAATAAGTTAAATAATTTCATCATAAACTCAACAAAAACTATAAAAAGAAAAAATAAAGAACAATGTAAAAAAATTAAACCCTGGATTAGTTCTGGTTTAATAGTGTCTATTAAAACTAGAGACAATCTAAAGCGAAAACTATTAAAAAACTACTCTATTGAACTAGACAAAGAATATAAAACTTATCGAAATCACTTAAGTAATCTAATTAAAAAGACAAAAAATGATTTTTATAAAGCTAAAATTAATGAAACAAACGGTGACTATAAAAAAATGTGGTCTATTATAAATGAAATTTCAGGTTGCAAAAGTAAACAAAACAATCAACTTGAAAATATTCCGTTGATTAATACACAAGGAACTCAAATAACTAATAATATTGAGAAATCAAATATGTTTAACAATTATTTTACAAGTATTGGGCAAAAAATGGCTGATAGTATTACAAAAACTACATTACCACCGGGTTTTGAAAGAGACTTAGAATTACAATCATCAATTTTTTTGGAACCTGTAAATATAAATGAAATTATTTTACTAATATCTAATTTAAAAAATAATAGTGCGCCAGGACCAGACGGAATTACTTCGAAATTAGTTAAAAATATTCATGTGCACATTGCTTCTCCATTAGTTCATATCATTAATCTCTGTTATACAACAGGAAAAATCCCAACACAATGGAAAGAATCACTTGTAACACCTGTTTTCAAAGCCGGTAATCAAAAACAAGTCGACAATTACCGTCCTATATCAGTCATTAATAGTTTTTCGAAAATTTTTGAACAATCTCTCAAAAAGAGACTAATTACATTCTTTGATAAATATAAAATTATAACCGAAAGGCAATTTGGATTTGTGAAAAAAGCTAACACAGAGAAAGCTATAATCGATCTTGTTGATCAAACAATACAATGTCTAGAAGAATCAAATAAATGTCTAGCAATTTTTCTGGATCTCGCTAAAGCTTTTGATACTATATCACATGAGATTCTTCTAAACAAATTATATAAAAATGGGGTAAGAGGTATAGCTTTAAATCTTATTAGTAATTATTTATCTCAAAGAACACAAAAAGTTGAAATAGGTAATTGTATTAGCTCAACTAAAGAGATTACTGTTGGGGTACCCCAAGGAACAGTACTAGGTCCGATTCTATTTATACTGTACATTAATAGTATAACCGAAATTCATGGGTTTTCAGGGCGAATTTTATGCTATGCTGATGACACAGTCTTAGTATTTAAAGATTCAACATGGGACCGCGTATGTAAAACAGCTGAATCTGGCATAAGTAAGATACAGTTATGGCTTAACCACAATCTGCTCAGTCTGAATATAAAAAAAACTAAATTTATTACTTTTTCTCCCACTATGTCTGATCAGCCAACTAATATTAGTTTAAAAATTCATACTTCAGATTGCAACAGTGTGCAGGCATGTCCATGTCCCTCTTTAGAAAAAACTAAATCTATTAAATATTTAGGAGTTATAATTGATCAGCATCTGAGATGGCGTGAGCATGTGGCACACGTTGCAAAAAGAATTAGATCCTTAATGCCTAAATTTTACTTATTAAGAGACATTCTCTCAAAAAAAACCTTGAGTATCCTATATAACTCTTGGATTGAATCTATAATACGGTATTGTATTGTTGTTTGGGGTGGTACATTTAGTAATACCTTACATATTTTACAGACAGCTCAAAATACACTTCTTAAAATAATATTTAAAAAAAGTAAACTTTTTTCCACATCACTTTTATATAAAGAGCTAAAACAAATGAGTGTCCGATCTATTTATATACAGCAATCATTAATTTGGGTATTTTCCAATTCAAGTAAGTTAAAAATAAATCAACATCAAAAGTATACAAGGACAACTCAACAACTTTTGGTTAAAGTACCATTTTTCAGCAAGACAATTACAAAACGATCACTATTTTATTATGGTCCAACTCTATTTAATTTATTGCCAAAAACTATAAAAACAATAATAAATTATAAACAGTTTAAAAGAACCATAAAAAATATGATATTAACTAAAACAATTGAATTCAACATTTTCTAAAAATTAATTTTCTAGCCAAACTGTCTTCTAGTAAATATAGTTGCGCCATGCCGATTAGGTCTTCTCTCCTCTCACTTTTAATTGTATTTTGTCAATCATAGAGTATGTAAATTATACCAGCCACAAGTACTTACTGTTTAAAATTGTACAATTGGATTGTACATCTTCAGGGATTAAGGTTACAATACAGGTATTAAGTTGCCTAGTGTGCTTTTTCCCTGAAGTGGGTGCATTATATTAAATATAATATTATTGTTAATTACAATGTACAAAATTCTTCTTTGGAAATAAAATTGAATTGAATTGAATTGAATTTAGGCACGACGGTGAAATTTTACATTCCCTGGCGCATGCGCACACCGACAGTATGGTATTAGTCACTACATCTTTTAAGTTATGTAGTGCAAATAAGATGTGCGTGAAAAGAATATAATATTATTAGTGTTTTTAGTAAATATATTTATTATAATTTTTATGTCTGTGGATTTGTTTTCCTCTTAATAAGTATTATTGAAAATGTTTATTTTCAATTAATGTATCTGTCACCGTGATTGTAATTATGTCCGAGAAATGATCGACTGAATACAAAAACGATGGTAGCTGATCGGTAGAGCATTCGCCTAGGGACCCAGAGGTCCCCTGTTCGAATCCGGACAAAGTCATACCTTTTTTTTTTTTTTTTTAATTTTTGGTATTCTTTTTGTTCTTTCTAAAATTAGTTTAATATTTAAATACAATATAAAAAACTGTTTAAAGTAGATCTTCTTCTTCTTCACGTGCCATATCAGAATTATCCGACGTTGGCGATCACCATTGCGAAGGCTTCTCGATCTTCTGCAATATGGAATAGTTGTCCTGCATTTGATATCTGAGTCCATTCACGAATGTTTTTTAACCAAGAAACTTGTTTTCTTCCTACACCTCTACGGCCCTCTATTTTGCCTTTAAGGATCAGTTGTAATATTTTATATCGACTTCCCCTCACTATATGTCCCAGATTAAGACATTTTTCGATGTTTAACAGTCTTTAGCAGTTCTCTATCTTTGTTGACCTTCCTTAGTACTTCTCCATTAGTTTTAAAGTAGATAGGTATATTGATTTCGTTGAAATCATAATATGAAGTTAGATTATATTATAATAGAAGTAAGTGTAACTTCTTACGTGCGTACAAAGTACACACACATTCTTTTTTTTTAGTTTTATGTGATTAAAAAATAAGACTCAGCGTAATTTTAACCCACCACCCCCTTCCCCCACAATCAAAAACTTCATTTGTCGTTTTTATTTTTTTTTAGGTGGGATGCAATCAATTTTAAAATTTCAAAAAATTTACTCGCTCAGTTGAGGCTTTTACAAAACACGTCTATTTTTTATAGACCTATAGGTTGAGTGTACATAACCTCAAAAAAAATTATTTTGGAAAAAAGCGTATAACTTTTTTTTGGGTATGGCTGCAGGTCTATTTTTTTTAATCTTGTGTATTTTACCAAACACTGTATCTTTAATTTTTTTCAGATTTTACGGTAAGGTTCGTCACCTTCATAAATCCAAAAACTGTTTTTTAGGGTTTTTTTGGGGGTATGAACGTATTTCTCCCATTTTTAACTGTTCTAAAGGACACACTTACTTTAATTTAAATATAACCTATAAAAAACATTCATTGGATCTATTTTGAGGTCTATAAAATAGGGAAAATACCCAAAAACCTCCTAAACACCGGTTTTTTGGATTTTTGAAGGTGACAAACCTTGCGAAAAAATCTGAAAAAAATTAGAAAGATATTGTTTGATAAAATACACAATAATAAAAAATATTAGATCTATAGCTATCCCCAAAAAAAAGTTATACGCTTTTTTCCAAAACAAAAATTAAAATTTTTTTGAGGCTATGTACACTCAACTTAACGGTTTTAAAAATAGACATGGTATCATGGTATGTAAATGTCTCAACTATGCGAGTGAATTTTTTTAAATTTCTAAAATTGATTTCATCCCACCTAAAAAAAATAAAAACGAAAAATGAAGTTTTTGATGGTGAGTGAAGGGGATGATGGGTTAAACTTACGCTGAATTTTATTTTTTAATCACATAGAACCTAAAAAAATGAGAAAAAATTAATTCTGCGAGTGAGGAAGGGCACCTTTTAATTTATTTATTCCGTCCATAAGTGGAAAGTTTGATGCGCCACTGTCAACGCATGTGCCACTAAAAAGTGACGGCACAGTGTTCACACGTTTTCTTTTAGGTTCTACTATTTAAGTTATAGCGTCGAATTGCGCCTAAAATGATTAGCAAATTTCACCTATAGCAGCTCTTAGTCTATAATATTCATTCTTTATAAAGGACGTATAAACCACAGACCAATCCTATCCCACACTATTTACTTCATTACTTCTTATTCCCATCCAAAAACTTCCATAGACCATTTCTATTCCCGCTTCTTCTCTACCAGTATGTCCATTCAAATCAGCTTCAATAAAACAGTTTTCGTCTACCGGAATCGCAAGCATCTCGGAAGAAAGAATTTGCAATTTGGATGAAAAAGAAATTTGCGTTTAAAAACGAAAATATGCCTTATCAGTGGTTGTGGTTATCGGACGTGCAAAGAGGAAAGATAATTGGTCTTCTAGAACAAGTAATGTTCCAGAAGGACATAACTGCAGTGGTAGGCATAACACAAGGCGTTGTGTCAAAAACGTATGCTAGGTATCAGGGATGAAGAAAACTTAAATAGAGAAAGTCGCCAAAAAGTTCGCCACGATCGTTTCTCTGTCCAAGCAGATAGAAGATACCGAACAAGGCCTCAATCGCAGCTCCAAAGGCAGCTTTTGGAATCTACATGTGTCTCAGCTGAAACGATAAGAAAAAGAGTTTCTATTCAAGGAGTATACAGCAGGAGAGAGTTACGGGTTCTCAAGTTATCCAGGCAGTAAAAGATAGATCGTATAAATTGGTGTCTTCAACACCTAAACTGGAACATTGGGAATTGGCAAAATGTGCTGTTTTATAGGATTTGTGTAAAATCAAATGACCGTCGAATTCGTGTACTTAGAGTGTGACGAAGACAAGCCAGAACAGAAACTGACAGATCTGTTCACAGATACCTATACAGGAGGAAGTTTCATGTTCTGGAGAGGCATTATGATCGGTAAAAAAACTTCTTTAATTTTTATCCAACCAACTTTCATACCTCACAGGTATGTTGATTTGGTTCTGGAACCTGTAGTTCTTCTTCTTCTTCTTCTTCTTCTTCTTCTTCTTCTTCTTCTTCTTCTTCTTCTTCTTCTTCTTCTTCTTCTTCTTCTTCTTCTTCTTCCTCTTTATAAGTAATTCTGCTTGTTCATTGGCGGATTGATACCTCTATGGAAGCTTGTCACTCCATCTTTTGCGCGGTCGGCCGATACTTCTTCTACCGATTGGTGATTTATCTTTTGCTATTTTCACCACACGTGTCTCCCCCATTCTGGTTATGTGGTTATTCCATCGTTTTTTCTATTAGTGTCCATTCGTTTATACACTGTACGTTACATTGTCTTCTAATGTCTTCACTTTTCTTTCGATCTGTCAGCGTATTTCCTGTCATTCTTCTCCTTGCCCCCAGCTTTGCCTTTTCTAGTAGTCTTTGTATTGTGGCTGTATCGGGTCTTGTTTCTGATGCATATGTCATTATTGGTCATACACTGGTTTTATAAATTCTTGACTTCATCTCAGTGTTAATATGTCGGTTTCGCCATATATTATTATTAAGGCATCTTGCCAGTCTATTTGCTTTTTGTACTTGATTTCTCCCTTCTTTGTCCAGGTCTCCGTAACTTGGCAATTTAATTCCAATGTATTTTACTTCGATTACTTGTTCAATACAGATACCATCAATTTCTATTTTACACCTGATTGGTTCTTTACTGATTACCTACCAGTGCCGGTTTAACCTAACTTCGGGCTCTGGGCGCTGAATATTTAGGGGCCCCCTTAATTGCTATTCGTTGTCAGATTTTTTTACAAGAAAACACATTCATGTATTTATACCCGTAAGATCCATACACAATTTTTAGTAAACAAGAAGAATAGCAAACGTAAAAAATATTCCAAAAAATACATTTAAAAATGTATAAAATAAGAGAAATTTGCACAAAATAACACATGAGCAACAAAAAAATATATTCTAAAAAATACATAACAAAAATTAGATCACTTTTTTGCTTGACTAGGCATTAGCAGTCTGTCAGATAATACTATCACAATTCAGTTGCTCCAGGTCTTCATTTTCTATAATACAATAGTGATATGCGTCTAGATTTTCTTGGCCCAAATTTGGCGCTAAATATATTTTTATTCTTTTTAAAGCCGAAAAAGACCGCTGGCCTGATGCATTAGAAGTTGGCATCGTGAAATAAACTTGCAGTAAAGGTAAAATATTGGGAAATGTTGCCTTTACAATCTTTACATCCTGGATGACACCAAATTTTATAAATGTTTATTCAACTTTTGGCATAATTTTATAGAATGGGTAATTTCATTATGCAAGTTCTCTTTGGTTTCATCAACATATTTTTTATAGATAAAAGGCATTATATATTTCACATATAAAGTATTAATTGACGTCTTGACTGCTTCTTTATCTAGCGTAGAAAATCATCTAACAGCTGATGCCATTATACTTCTTCAATTGACACGTTTAAGCTCACAGTTTCTTCACGTTCACGTGTTGCTTTTGCATTAACTCGTTCCAAAGTTTTTGTCCAAATCAGTGTCAATAGAGCTGTCTCAAAGATTTTATTCTGCAGTGTCGTGGCTTCATTTTTAATTGCTAATTTTTCGTCTCTGTTATTGCTTAACTGGAAAAAATAGGTTTGATGGATCCCTAGTTTTTAACTAAAGCATTTACAGCGTCAAAAGTTTCCACAAGCTTTGATTTCATTACTTCCAAGAATTCATTGCAAATTTGGTGAGACCGATAGCTAACTGAACCTTTTCATTTATTCGCATTCTGTTGTAAATGCTCAGCTAAGAAGTAGTCAAATTTAGCCTAGTATACAAGACAACTTAAGTAATTTCCTTTATGATGACTCGTTAAATCCTCATGTCATCAACGGAAAGCTAGTCCTTGAGAAGCAAGTCATTTAGTAGTGACAACAACTCTTCTTAGGACGTTTATCCAATAGTCAGCTTCGCATTTTACTTGCTCTTTCAAGGCAGCGTCTATAACTCCAATCAATGATCTTGTTATTAACGTAACCATAGAGTTCGGATGAAATTTACTTTCTTCGTGAGATTTGAGCAAAATATTCAAATGTTTCCAGTGGGTCCATCCAAACTCAGTTAAACTATTTTTTCCACCTACCTCTACCGAAAGAATACTTTTCCGGACCTGATTGTAGGGAGCAAAGTTGTACTTTTCCTGTTAGGTATTTCAGTCATGAAATATAACTTATTGTCGCCCTGTACAATATCTATTTTCTATTACGTAAGTATCTATACATTTTAACGCTTATTTATAAAACACTCTGTATTTTGCAGAATGGTAAAAAACAGTAAATTGTTATTTTGATTTAACAATGCTTACATTAATAATTTGACTTATTGAGAGTTGACAGATATATTGTACCTACTTGTTAGTTTTAGTTTTAATAAATTTTGTTGATTAGTTACATAAATAAATTAATTAAAAATGAAAAATGACTTGTTATTAATTTGAGGAAGGTGGAAAAACCATATGTAAAACATATAAAAGTAGCACTTTCCTCCCTTGTTATACAAATAGCTATTTCAAATGGAAATAATTTGCACGGGTAACAATAAACAGCTTTAACACTTGCGTCGTATATTAGCCAATCTCTCTTTTCTTTGCCTCCATTGGGTTTTCCTCTATTAAAGTTGTTTTATTTAATCTTCTATAACAAGCTTTTTCTCCATCTTCAAACATTTTTTTATAATGTTCTAAGGAATCGCAGGTATTTCGTCGTTTTTTTTTCCATTTTGGAAAATACGTAAATTATATAGAGGACTTTACTTTTTTTTAGTAAGAGGAACGGGTCCTTACGGGCCCCTCCGGGGCCCGGGCCCCTGGGCGCTTGCCCCAAGCGCCCAGTGCATAAAACGGCACTGTTACCTACTATTGTTTTAGTTTTCCGAGATGAAATTGTCATATTGAATTTTTTTGCTCTTATGTTAAATCTGTGGGCTAATCTTTGCAGACTTATATCTCTATCTCTAGGAGGACTTCTATCTCTATCTAGGGGGACTTCTCTATTATACAGAAGGTGGATTGCATCTTTGAGTCTTACTCTGTCAAATGCTTTCTTCAAGTCAATCAGACATAGAAATGCTGATCTACTATACTCTAGTGATTTCTCAGTAGCCTGTATTGAGGCTCTGGAAAGCTGCAATGGGAGAAAATTTTAATTTTCATGCACTATAATACCCCTCTACATACCAGCAGAATGACTAGAGACTTCCTTCAAGCAGAAGATATTACTGTTCTAGCCTACTTACACACCCGACCTTAAACCTGTTGAGCATTTCTGGGGTATGCTTAAAAGAAAAATTAGAGCTCGCCGGGATAATCCCAAAACACCGCTTGGCTAGTACAAGTTGATCTTGAAGAATGGAACAACCTACCACAACAAAATATTGACAATTTCACTAGGAGCATGCCCCCATAAATTAAAGCTTGCTGTACGGTTGGAGTGGTAACACTGAATACCAACAAAACAATTTATACATTATTTGTTTTACATTGAAATCTTTTATGCTTTGAATTTAAAACAGATATTTAGTTTCAATTTGTTATTTCAAGACTTTACTTATCATTTTCTTTAATTTTTATGTATTGGTAATTAAATTGCTTTATCATAAATATATTGTTCAACTTTGTATACTGGTTTTTTTATATTCGCTTAAAGTAATAAGGGAAAGAGGTGGTGAAGGAGTGTATAAAAAGACTGAAGTTAAATAGTTAGATAAGAAGTTAAGACTGAGGAGTTAAATAAAATTTATAAGTTATGTAAGTTACATTAAGTTATTTTTCTACGAGCGTGCAAAAATGTCTATTTTCGCGCACGCATTTTAGTTTAGAAAGTTTCACTTTTCCGCACGCGTGTTACTTTTCCTCACGCGTGTTACTTTTCCGCACGCGGTATTTACTTTTCCGCACGCGTGTTAATTTAGATATGTTAATATGGCCTTAAAGTAATTATAATACATGCAATAAACTAATATTTAGATTTTATTTACTAATTTATTTCAAATATATGTTATTGTGTTCCTGTTTTAATGAAATTAACGCGACAATTCGATGAAATAAAATTATTTTGACATAATATTCGAAAGTAAGTCTACCTATTCGGTGGACAATAACAGTCGTTTTGAATCATCGTCATGGAAACCAAGATCGTCGTCATGCTAACTAATTATATTGAAAGTTTGGTTTTGACAACCTTGTCAAAGAATTAATTTGTGTATGTATTTTCATATTAATTAAATTAATTGATTAAGATTTGGTAATTTTTTAAAGACTCTTAGAAAAAATATTGTTCCTAACTCTTGCAGAAAGTCTCTTTTCCGCACTCGACTGCTTGCCGAACTCCCGCTTCGCGTCGTTCGGCAAACTGCAGTCGTGTGCGGAAAAGAATAACTTTCTGCACTTGTTAGGAAATAGTATATTGTGCAACAAGTGCAGAAAGGTACTAATTTCTCACGAGTTTGAAAAGTTGCGGTACGAGTGCAAGCGAGTGCCGCAATTCAAACGAGTGAGAAATGACCTTTCTGCACGTGTTTCACACTATACTTTTTCTACAAGCACAGTTTTTCCTAAAAATAAAAATCACAATTTCCAAACGACGATTAATTATAATAGGTACCTATGTGATAAATTTTAAACTGTATTTAATTAATACCTACTAATCAATTTAAATTCCTTATACCTAAATAAATTGCACAGAAATCAGTTAAAAAATGAATGCACTGCCTTAATTTGTTTAAATTTAAACAATTATTACACATTATTGACATTATATTTATGCAGTCACGGATTTACACAAAACCTACTTCATTCGACGTCTCTTGCACAGGTTGCTAAATCCTTATTGGTTATTTGATAATTATAAAATGTTTAATAAGAATAAAATTGTAAAATAAAACAGTTGTAACATCCACAATTTAGTTTCTATGCTATAGTTAAATATAATAATTGTCTTATAGGTTATATATTTGTCTAAAGTTTAACCACGGATGTAAACAGAATATAACGTAACTCAGAATGCGGTAGTCCACGGATGTAAACAGAATATAACGTTACTCAGAATGAGGTAGTCAACTGTGCAGAAAAGAACTTTGCGGCACAGAAACGTCACTTTGCGGCACAGAAACGTCACTTTTCTGCACACTAATGTCAAATATCTTATACTGTGAGAAAATATCAAGTTTGCTAACATAAAACCGTGCAGAAAAGTGCACTTTGAATAGTGGTTGTAGAAAAATAACTATTATTATTTATGTCATCAGAAATGTAAACATTTTAGCCCTAGGCCTACAAGGCCTGTTGCGCTTAATAAATAATAAAATAAAATAAAGTAATAAGAAATATCACATGGTGCCATATAAGTTTGGTTGTGTGTACGATATTTATATTTTTCTTAGGTTATTTTTGCCGTAGACATTAGCCGTGTTCGCGCTGCATGCCCCGAGTATGCCCAGAGGGAGAACGCCTGCGCATTACAAAATTGGACGTTCAATAAGGTCGAATATTGCCCTCCGAAAACGTAATGCGCAGGCGTTCTCCCTCTGGGCATACTCGGGGCATGCAGCACGAACACGGCTATAATTACCAGAGAACAAGGACCACAGAGAAACGACACAACCGCACTAAAAACGTGTACCGTTTTTGAAGACGCATGCGCGAACCTGGTTGCTTTAAATGCTTTAAGTATCACTGTCCCTCCTGGTTGTTTTACGATAGTCCGTAGGCGTGTATGGTAAATACTCGACTTAAAAAGTTTGTTTGAGCATTTATATAATTATAATAGTTAAAATGTCTGGTTACTCGTATGTGTTTCACGGATGTCCATCTGAGACAGGAAGAGGAATAAGTTTATTTGGATTTCCTAAGAATAATAACAGGTAATTGTTATTGCTTTGTAATTTTTACATAAGTATTAGTTATTACGTATCTAATAGTCTTAATTTGACTAGAATAAATATTATTGATAATAAATCATGACGAAAGTGATTCATTTTCTCGAATTTAATTACCCCTACGTAATGCATAAAAAACTAAACTTCGCTCTGTCAAGCAAGGGATATTTCAAAATAAAAATATTAAATTTGGTGTCAGACGGAAGTCTACGAAGGGTCAGCCAGGTCAAAAATTCAACAGATGTTTTCCGTGTGTCATCGCACTCCAAGATATCCTATTTTTACGAAATAAAAATATATAAAGAGTTCTATACACGAGAATTTCTGATTTAAACGACAAAAATAAAATACGATTCAAACAAAAATTGTTGGAAACATAATTGGGGCCGATAATTGAGAAAATCTTAAAATTATAGCAGAACAAGACTTCAAAATTGCAAAAACACGGTTGCAAATAAACAAACTTACATTCAATTATGAAAAAACTAAATACTTATTTACCTTTTGCAGTGCAGTATACAAAAATTGTCTGCCAACTTTTAATTATTTAAATATAAATAACAAAGGTTACCTATATAATATATGGATCGGAGTATACATCGGAATCGTATTGTAGTGTTGTTTTCTGAATAGTTTGTTTTTTGAATGTACCTGATATCTTTAGAAACAAAGAAAATAGACGGTTTTGTAGTTTAACATGTCTTTTGTGGATGCAAAGGTACAAAGGTGGATACATCGATATTATATTGTAGTCTTGTGTTTTAATTCACAACGTATTATGTTTTCCGTCTTTTGCGTTATTTTTTCGGGTATTAGCGCACTCATCACCGTATATTATAGTATAGCTTCCCGTGCGTGACAAGCTTTAGGTTCTTGACGTTCGGCAATATTTGTACTGCTTAGAGCCAATTTAAAATATTTACAGGTGACTTAAAAAATAAAATTTCACTTAAAGAAACATTGTTAAATTATGAAACATGAAGAGAATTAAATGAACAATGTCTTCATACTTTTGCTCCAAAGATATATCAGAGAAGGTATAGGTTTCCAAGACAATAACAATATTGACAATCGATTTTAACATAAAGTGTTTTGTTATCGATCACGAACATTTGTCACCCAAAGAGAATTGGAACTTTCAGAGTTTGTGACATTTCCGTGAAAGTTACAATGGCTGTGTTATTTTTCGATAACCTATATTAAAAAATATAATTTATTAGGAAATACCCCGACGAACAAAATTATATCTTGTATCAGCCCAAGCCAAAAACAATCAGTGAATGTCACACCTACCGTAGGAAATAGGTATATTTTATTATTGGTCTTTCAATGCCAAAATCAGGATAAACAAAAAGGTATTTTCATTTATGGTTCCACTCAATATGATTTTCACCATTACTTTGCATTGTGCGATATATTTGCAACCTTTTGTAAATTAAAAATAATTCCATTATTATAAAGAATGCCAACAAAAGTCGGCCCTGCACGCAACTTTTTTTTCGGTGCAATATTTTATATTTATTGAAAGTCAACATCATCATCATCATCATCCAGCCTCAAAAGTCCACTGCTGAACATAGGCCTCCTCCCCTCGTTTCCAACCCCATCTATCCTGCGCCGCCCTCATCCAGTTTTTATTTACCTTTCTTAAGTCGTCAGTCCATCTTGTAGGCGGTCGACCGACGCTTCTCTTGTCTTCTCTTGGCCTCCATTCCAATAACCTCTTCGTCCATCGCCCATCTGTCATTCTGGCTACGTGTCCTGCCCATCTCCACTTCAACCTGGCTATCCTCTCGATGACGTCAGTCACCTTTGTTCTTCTCCTGATTTCTTCGTTTCTGATTTTGTCTCGCAGAGTTATTCCTAACATTGACCGCTCCATTCTTCTCTGCGTGACTCTTAGTTTGGTAGCCGAGGCTTTAGTTAAGGTAAGTGTTTCTGATCCGTACGTCAAGACTGGGAGGACGCACTGATCGAATACCTTTCTCTTTAGACATGTGGGTAACTCACTTTTAAAAGTTTCTCTCAGTTTTCCAAATGCTGCCCACCCAAGACCGATTCTTCTCTTCAGCTCATGAGTCTGGTTATCCCTGCCAATCGTAATTTCATGTCCCAGATATTTATATCTATCTACGAGTTCTATTTCCTTCCCACCAATACTGATGTTCTGGTTGGGTACCAAATTTGTCATTATTTTTGTTTTCGAGATGTTTATATTTAAACCTACATTTTCTGTAGCTACAACGAGTTCTTGTACCATCTCTCTTGCCATACCTAGATCCTCAGCTACTATGACTATATCATCGGCGAAACGTAAGTTGTTTAGGTATTCTCCATCTATTTTTATTCCTTTTGTCATCCAATCCAAACTCTTGAAAGCATGTTCTAAGACCGTATTAAAAAGTTTAGGTGACATTCGGTCTCCTTGTCTAACCCCCCGTTCTATTTTTATGCGATTACTGTTAGTATGTAATTTGACAGTGGTTGTTGCCTGTAAGTATATTTTGTGTAATAATTTTGTATACCTATAATCTAGCCTGCATTCTTTAAGCGCCTGTAATATTTTGCTAAGTTCAACTGTGTCAAAGGCTTTATGAAAATCGATAAAAAGTAGAACTAGGGGTTTATTGTATTCCACTACTTTCTCTATCAGGGTTTTTATACTTTGTAGATGGTCATTTGTTCCGTAATTTTTTCGGAATCCTGCCTGTTCTCTTGGTTGATAAGTCTCTAACTTTCTATCCATTCTCTTAACTATTATTCGCGTAAATAACTTATATAAATGGCTGAGGAGGCTAATCGGTCTGTAATTCTCTAAATTGGCTTTGTCTCCTGCTTTGTGTAATAGAATCATAGTAGCGTTGTTCCAGTCTGTTGGAATATTGGCGTTGTGAAGGCAGATATTGAAAAGTTGTTTAATTTTTTCAAGTAGTATATTTCCTCCAATTTTTAGTGCTTCTGATACTATTCCATCTTCACCTGGGGTTCGATTATTTTTCATTTTCTTCAGAGCCTCTTTGATTTCTGATTTTGTTATATCGGGCATTAAATCCGATCCTTGATTTAATACCCCAGTTTTTACTGTAATTGGAGGTTGCGCATTGTCATCTTTTTTTCTTGATTTGTATAACTCTGTGTAGAACTCTTCGACTATTGTTAATATTTCATCTCTGTTTGTAGTTTCTTTTCCAGTTCTGTTTCTTAGTTTGTTGATTTCTATTTTTCCTTTTTGTACGCTTACGTTCTTCAAAACTTTCATGTTCTTATTTTGCTCTATTGCTTGTTTTGTTTTTTCTACATTGTAGTTTCTTATGTCTTTTCTTATTGACTTTGTGATAGTCTTATTTATTTGATTTAGCGCTTCTTTGCTGGAACTTGTATCTCCTTTCATCTGTCGTCTTAGTTCTATAAGGGTTTTAGTAGGTTGACTTAGTTGAAAGTTGAAAGTCAACATAAATGCTTAATTTTATTTACGAATTTATATTGTGTGATATGCCCACTGACTATTGGTACGCTGCTTGTTCAGGTTGGTTTGAAGGTCATTGGCGGCGTGGCCACGAAAGATCAAAGGCGTGTCGCTTCTCTGTGGTCCTTGTTCTCTGTTATTACGCCATCTATCGCCGAAGGGATTCATACTCTACAGCATTTAGCAATCAACCCTTCATTCAATTCACAGCGCTCTCTCTCGCCATACGGGTGGATATTGATCCTGACCTAATAAATTTAAGCTGATACGTAAGTACACATCCAGTTGCGGCCAAAGATTTATTAAAATGTGCAGCAAAAATGTAGATATTAGAACGGAAACTGAGATAGACTAACTCTTATTTCAATACTGGTGTCCAGAGCCGCCGCTACCATGTGTGCAAAGTGTGCAACGCACACGGGTGGCCGATTATAGGGGCGGCCAAAAGCAGGCGACTGATGATAATATTTTTTTAAAACGAAAATAAATTCCAAAAATTAAATAGTAATGATTCAGATATTTCTGTAAACTCGTAATATTTCAAACAATCTAAACAAAAATACCAGAAAATGTTATTTATTATATGAATTGCCCTTTTGCAGCTGTAGTCATAAAGTAGTTCCGGGAATGCTTTTTAATTTAAAGTGGCTGGCAGCTTTCGAGCTTTAAGATATTTTTATCTACGTGGTCCATATGCGATTTTTTCAAATTCTGAACATTTATGATTTCTTAAGAGAGTACGATACGACAATAGGATACTTTCCGAGAATTTAAATAATTGCTTGTTAAGTTGCTCTCATTGAGTAAAAAAAGTATTTTTTATTAACTCGATGGTTTAAAAAAATCTTTTTTATTACTCGATGGTTGCTCTGTTATAATATTGTTCCTTTATGCTTATGTATGGTTATAGATGGGTTATAGCTCAGTCAAATTGAGCATTTGATGATTTTAGACACGCTTTTGATAAACGATTTTGTTTGTAATATATAAGTAGTGTGCCCGTTTCTTTTGCTCACTACTGTATTTCAAATAGGCCAAATAAAAATTTGGAACGTTAGATTACGAAAACGTCCCATGTATTTTGTCGGACAGAACATCCAATTGATTTGTTACCCTTTCATTAAACTCTCATGCAAAAATCAGACTGCCAACTGCCATTACTAACCAACATGACTCCTGTCATTTGACATGTTCTTGGTGTTCCACTCATTAAAATGCCCAGTTGGCGATAAACACCAGTCTGATTTTTGCATGAGAGTTTAATGAAATGGTAACAAATCAATTGGAAGTTATGTCCGACAAAATACATGGAATGTTTTCGTAGTCTGACGTTCCAAATTTTAACCTGTTCCACAAATAAAACTTCCCCTGTTTAAGTGTTCCCATACATCAAAGTTTGTCCGACTAGACACCGTTAAGCTATTAACAAATTTTCAGCTTGCTATTAATTTACTTTTTTTGGTACGCGGGATCCAGGTCTAAAAGTAACGTCGAGATCAGAGCAATTTTTATTCATATACGCGTTACGATTACAATGTATCTCCTGCACATTTCTTTAAATACTAGTACATATGTTAAAACGACTAAGGTGGTAAAAGGGGGCGGAAATATTAAGTTGCACACGGGCGGCCAACACTTTAGCAGCGTCCCTGCTGGTGTCTCACTACAAATACCTTCAATCACTGGCGAAGCGTCCATGTAACCACTGTTACCATTGGTAACAGTTAAAAATCTTGCAAATAAATATGTATTTTATGACGATGAATAATTCCATTTATTATTTTATTTTATTTTTACCAATAGAAATATATTATTATATTATGTGTTAATAGTACCTAATTCAGTAAATAGCCAGACACACGAAAATATTGGCGAGTTTATGTGACTCAGTTGCACTTTATTATATTCTGTTACCAGTCTCATTTGTGGTGACAATGAATGGTTATCTCGCTGTCGCTCGGGCGGCTCGGGACCGGCTAGTGAAAATTTTGAAGGAGCGATGGGCGTAAGCACGCTGTGTATATCAGTAGGGCTGTTACCAGATTTAAATTTGCTAACAGTACCTATAATAAAAAGTGTGCGTGCAGTTCACCATGGATGAGTGTCGCTGCGTAATCGATCAACTACTTGAAAAGTAATTCTGATTGAAAAATAAAATGAGATTATTGAAAATGAAAGACCTATTTTAAACAATTTAAAAAAGGAATTTAAAAAATTAGCTCGATATTTTAAATTTAGTTGGTACAGTGAAAATCCTTGGTTATGTGGTTGCAAGAAAAATAGACTGTATTGTTGGCCATGTCTTCTGGTTTTTACAGAAAAATGGGTGGACCAGGTTCACGATTTAAATAGTTTTAGAGTTTTAAAAAAGAGACATGAAATTTCTCCGTTACCTACATGTAAGATGTATACCCAATTTGATTCAGTTTGGCAAAACAAGAATCGAAAGTTCTCTTAACCAAGCATTTAAAGCAAATATTGCTAAACATAATGAGTTTGTTAAAAAAATAGATAGGTACTCGTATATCCTTAGCTCACTTATAATAGATATGTACCGTATGTTTTTTGGCCGAACAAGAATTAGCGTTTCGTGGTCATTTTGAGGGCGACGGCTCTGACATTCGAGGCAATTACAGGGAATTGTTAACATTAATTGCCAAAAAAGATCAAAAATTTTGCCAACATCTAGAAACATCAACTGTTTTTTCGAGAGTTTCAAGTGATATACAAAATGATATTATTGAAGCTATATGTATTGATGTGATCTTGATTATTGATATGAGATAATATTCTTATATGTCATTTAATTTAATCAATGCATTAATAATAATCTAATTAATTTACCAGATCACATATCAATATGTTTTCAATCTCAGGGCTTTTTATAAAATTAATTACTTACTTACGTGGCTTCTAAGTATTTCTCAATGGTTCCTAATCGGGATAGGAAAGAAAAGAGTAAAATAATACACACATATGGGTTACAATTATAATCAAAATATTGTTTATTTTATTTAAATGGCAATCACTGCTTAATATTTGCTATATCTTATTATTCTTAAACATAACATTTACACATGGGAATCTTATTTCCTTTTGGTTTCCAATTGAAAGTTTTTATTAACATTTAACTATTATGATTTATTAGCAACAATTCTATTTAAGTTTGATGAAGCTTTTCTGATATTATTGATTATGTTCTTCAATTTTAAATGTGGTATTTAATACTAAAAACCCATACATTCATGTCCAAACAAATGAGACTGACCTTTTTCTGGTGAACTGAGAATGTCTTCACACAAGACCCGTTTCCTGCTATCCTTGGCTGCGATCAAAACCTCGTCCTGGCTTCCAGTAATGTTCTCCTTTGAAACTAGCTCGTATAGCTCTCGTCCCTGCTTCTGTCGTGATGCTGTGTTCTACCTTTTTCGAAACTGCAATCAGCTACCGGGAACTCTTGGCTCAAGGAGGTTCTTTACTCTCAACCTGGCCTACCTCTCGTTCCACGATATATACTCCACACTCACGGAACTACACCGGCTTTCTCACTCTCCGTACACTACCGTCTACTACTGGACTTCACTTCTCGACAGCTCAAAACATTCTGATCTATATTTGTCATTCATTCCCCTACTTTCTAAATATCCCTTCCAGATTCACAAATCAACCTTCCACCACCAACTCTCATTCGCAGTCTTCCTCAAAACCAATTTTTAATCTTTCTAAATATGCTTAATGGATTTCAAAAAAGAAATAGTTAATTCCCATTCTAAAATTACTTTCTACTATTTACAAATTTTAATGACCTATTCTCTATTTCAACTGAGTCTTATTTAGCATAGGCTAATGATCGAACCTTCCGCGAACAACGATAATGACCTATTATCTTTTTCAACTGAGTCTTATTTAGCATAGGCTAATGATCGAACCTTCCGCGAACAACGATAATGGTACGCGCCATTCACTTTGTTTATTCTAAGCGCATTGTCCCGAGTTTCGTAAGCTTCGTCTAATCACTTCTTAAAATTAAATATAACAATTTGTTGTATACAGGTTGTTCTAAATTTATATGCCCGTGGTTGAGAAAATTGAAAATATTTTATATTAAATTGAATTCTGCTTATAATTATCAAAATTAAATTTTCAGATCAAATAGAAATATAACAGTATATACATTTAGCTTTAGCCATATCTTCATTTTTTTAAATAAGATTTTTGGCATCTGGTTTTGGTAACACTTTAGAAAAAGTCACGCGTCGCCACTGCCTTCAATTATCATTGGATGCGTACTTTTCAATACCTTTCAAACTCATGTTTAGAGATCAAAATCGGTTAGGCCGTTTAGAAGTTATCGAGCTCCAAAAGTATAATCTATTTAACAACTATCGCCGAAATAATTTAGTTGTAGGGGTTACGATGCTAAATTTGATCAGGCCATCCGAGTTCATTTGCCAGCCATCACAATATTTTTTTTTCAATCTATTCCCAATGGAAAAAAATCTAGTGTACAGTTGATGCACACAAAGAATTATATTGAAAAAAAATGGGATGGTAGGGATAATATGAACTCGGATTGCCCTATCACAAGTTTAGTGTCGTAACCACTAGATTGCATAGATAATGCGACAAAGGGGACCATTTATAACGCTTAATGTGTAATTGAGAAACATTACATTCAAGTTTATACATTTATTTTATAGAAAACTTTGAAAAACTGCTGATACAAGAATAAAGAACCGCTAAACGCCTTAAACATGAGTGGCGCACACAATATTCCCGCTCCAAAAGAGCTGAATATGAATATTACTTGCCGCAAAATTTATTCTTATTTTAACGGAAAATAAAATTCTAGTTTTATTTTGAAAGAATTTTCCATAATATTTGCTAAATTTGAAGTAAAACACGCCACAAAAGAGCATCAAAATGCAAACTGTATCAAAGTTACACTTTTGTGGCGCGTTTTACTTCAAATTTAGCAAATATTATGGAAAAAATTGTGAACATAAATTTAGAATTTTATTTTCCATCAAAATTAAAATACATTTTTGCGCCACGTAATATTTATATCAGCTTACTAAAGAAGTAAAAATCTTCCTTTGTAGATGGTATATAATTTATTTAAAAAAAAATTTCCTAAAAAAGATCCAAGGTGGACTTAAAGTGGGCACATCACTGGTACGATACAAACAAACGTTTTCGTACTAATCGGTCCATCATCAGGTTAAAGTCTAAAATAAGTAAACCACTGTATAAGAATGACAAAGTTAAATTTTGACTGTTAAAAAGTTAGGAAAAATTACAACATGTGGTTACTTACTCCAGATCCAAAGTAGTTGAAACTCGCTACTGTGGTAGGTCGAATGACCTTACCAGTATAAAAAATTTGCCATTTCGGCTACATCGAGAGTGACAATAAGTCGATGTTACAAGATTAAAGTGTAATTAAACCAAAATGGAGTCTTCAAAATGATTGAATTTAATTAACTATTAAATAAATTAATATGAATGAATCAGTTTAAATTAATAATAACCTAGAATTATTTATGATAATTCTATGACCATTGAAAGCGAACATTTTACCAACAAGGTAATGACGTCACTTGTTCAAAAAGAAGAAAAGAATAAAGAAAAACTGAGAAAATAAAAGAAAAATTTTAAGATAAGCTAAAAGTATTAACACTTAAATATGGAGTTTGACTATTGTGGTATGGAATTTCAGTTAGTTTAAA
Source organism: Diabrotica virgifera virgifera (assembly GCF_917563875.1). NCBI lineage: Eukaryota > Metazoa > Arthropoda > Insecta > Coleoptera > Chrysomelidae > Diabrotica > Diabrotica virgifera. The sequence continues at coordinate 46,055,408 of NC_065444.1, forward strand.
AATGACATACCTATGAATAAAACTAGGAGTATAACTGGTTGCCTGAATTTATGTAAATTGAAAGGGAAATAAAAAACAAAATTAATAGTAAGTTAATATAGTGTGAAGTAAAAGACATTAAAGTACCAAATGGTTGAATGAATTTATATGAAAATAAAATTAAAAAAGAGAAGAAAAAACTAAGGTTGAAGAGAAAGGTAGAAATGTATCATTATGAAATTTTTTTTTATTTTATTTTCTCAGTTTATCTTTATTATTTTCTTCTTTTTGAACAAGTGACGTCATTACCTTGTTGGCAAAATTTTCGCTTTCAATAGTCATATAATTGTCATAAATAATTCTAGGATATTATTAATTTAAACTGATTCATTCATATTCATTTATTTAATAGTTAATTAAATTCAATCATTTAGAATTTGTTTGCATTTTTATAATACAAAATAACTTTACATACATAAAATTCCCTACCTAGAAGGTCTTTTCAATAGTCTTTCAATGTCAAATTTCTATCAGTCTGTTTCCTACTGTCTTCAACATAACCATTTAGTTTGAGCCAAGATGGAGACTTCATTTTGGTTTAATTACACTTTAATCTTGTAACATCGACTTATTGTCACTCTCGATGTAGCCGAAATAGCCAATTTTTTATACTGTAGGTCATTCGACCTACCACAGTAGCTAGTTTCAACTACTTTGGATCTGGAGTAAGTAACCACATGTTGTAATTTTTCCTAACTTTTAACAGTCAAAATTTAACTTTATCATTCTTATACAGTGGTTTACTTATTTTAGACTTTAACCTGATGATGGACTGATTAGTCCGAAAACGTTTGTTTGTATCGTACCAGTGATGTACCCACTTTAAGTCCAACTTGGATCTTTTTTAGGAAAAAAAAATTAAAATAAATTATATACCACTTACAAAGGAAGATTTTTACTTCTTTAGTAATTTTTATTATGGTATACAGCCAAAGAGAGGGATTCTTTCCTTTTTATATTTATATCAGCTCTTTTGTAGCTGGAATATGTGTACGCCACTCATTATTACAGCGTTTAGCGGTTTTTATTCTTGTTTTATTAATCATAAATTTTCTATTACCATTTTTGCTTATATTTTATTTTTGCCCTAGACATTTTCACGCCATCTATCGAGGACGGGTTTCATATTCCACAACTTCTAGCAAGCAACCCTTCTTTCACTCGCCATAGGGGTGGATATTGATCCTGACCTAATAAATTTAAGCCGGTACGTAAATACACATCCAGTCGCGGACAAAGATTTATTAAAATGTACAGCAAAAATGTGGATATTAGAACTGAAACTGAGATAGACTAACTCTTCTTTCAATACTGGTGTTTCACTACAAATACAACAATCAAAACAGGGTAAGTTGATATATTTATGTTTTACGTAAGAGTATCCTAAAGCTTTAAACTTTTATCTTATTGCACAAACATCTTATTAGGGTTAATCAATCTGTCAATGATCTAGTTAATCTAGTACATAAAATAATGTTGCATAATGTATGCAAACATGTCATTTCATAAATATTAGTTCAAAGTTCTATGTCTAATATTAGGTATAATAAGTACAAACATGTAGATATTGGTATTCGCCACTTTTTATGTCGTAAAGATTAATAAATTTCGTGATTTGGAACGAGCCTTACAGTGCAGTTCATTTTATGGGCATGCACGATGACCTCATTGGCTTAATTTAAATATTTTGTGTATTAACAAAATATATAAGAATGAAATTCTTATTAAAATTTTTCGCTGTGTATTAGTGTATACATTATGTTTGATGTTAAAAGGGTTGTTTAATAGCTCGTAGTGATAAAAACAACACGCAACATATTTGAAATAAATTATAAAAGAAACAGGGCGAATAAGGCAAAAATTTTATTAATCATACTCACAGATTTTTTGGACATGTATGTTATCTAGAAAAGTAGAAAAAAATTAACTTCTTTAGTACCTTTGGGCAATTCTCCTTAAATTTGAGTTATATAATGCATGTTATACAAACAAAGAGAGAATGCAACAGGCTCTAACTATAGTGACAAACTGGGTCTTTGGACTTCTTTGTATCTTTCTTGACCATCTACTTTTTCTTCTTCTTCTTGTGGTGCTTTCTCCTTTAGTGTAGGTTAGGGACTACCATAGACGTCATTTCACGAATTTCATTGGGGTGGCAAAACCTACCGTGGGGTTTGAGGGGTAAGGAATACCCCCAAGGAAAAGGGGGGTCCAGGGTTCTCCCCCGGGAAAATTTTGTAAATTTTGATGCAAACTAGAAGGGTTTAACACAATTTATACACTATTTTTTTATAACTATACACACTGGCTGTACACATCCTGATTTTAGATTTTTTACAATATCTGCCCCAACCTTGTGTATCAACCTAGGATTCTACTGGATACAGGTCTAAATCTTATAAAAGGTATATAAGGTAGATTATTAAAAATTTCCTAAAAAGGGCTACATCACAAATGCAGAACGGTTTTGATCTGAATGCAGATCATCATCAGTGCTGACAGGATGTTCACATGCTAAGCCACCAAAATTGAACATATATGGGTAAAATCCATTTAAAATGATACAGTCATGGATACATGATACCTCACCGGGCACCATTTGACCCTCACATGAGTTGGGACACGTCCTGGGGTTCAGCTACCCCATATCTTGAACCAGTGGCGTAACAAACTCCGTCGGGGCCCTCCCGCAGAATTGGAAATGGGGCCCCTTTAAGAAATTACTAAATGCAACTAGTGTAACAAAAACTTTATAGCCCAGAAAATGTAAGTGAAATACGGCGATACCGTGTAATTTTCAGTGTCACCACCGAAGTGGCCAAGTCAATACTTTTCGAGTTATTTAGGAGTGAAGATGTTTGTTGTTAAAAAAAAAACGTTTTCAGGCGGTTTTTCGCATATAACTCAAAAAGTAAGTATGTATGTATTTGATCGAAAAAATATTCTCAGCAAAAATGTAGTTTATAAAAAAATGAAAAAATGAAGTCTATCGACCCAGTAAAAGCAAAGTTGTAGCTCATAAAAAATTGTGCTTATTCGTCAAATTCCAAATCGAATATTTAACATAAAATAACCAAAAAATGAAGCATTTTTTGGGGAAAGCTCATTAGAACTTTTTTAAAATGTTTAAAACACTTTATTTTTTATTAATGTTTCTAGCATCAATCTCTCTCTATTTAGCACCCTAAATGAAACTAATCATTACCGCTTTACAAATTACTTAACTTTTTTTATATGACTTGTAAGGTTCAGCGGTTCAAAGTGCTCATTTTTGAAAGGACTTGTCAGTGATCACGAGTGTATGCAAATTTTGAACAGCCACATCTTAGCCAATTTTTGTCTTACAGAAAAACAAAATAAAACACAAAAGCAAAACCTACATTTCTTTACTGTTTGAGTTTTTTCGTATCACTAATACTTTATAAGTTATTTAAAAAAAAGGGCATTTTTCCAAAATAAAGAAATATTTTTTTACTATAAAACCAAATTTTTGCAAAAATAAGAACTTCGAACCGGTTACAGATCATATAATATACAGTTACAGATCATGTACATATTATATAAAATAAATGGTAAAGCGCTAACGATTAATTTTATTTGGAGTGATAAATAAAGATTTTCACGATTATTTTTTTTACCAAAAAAGGGGGCCAACTTTATTTCGAGCGTAACTCGCCTAGTATTGATACTAGAAACTTTTATAAAAAATAAAAATAAAGCTCTTTTTTAAACATTTAAAAAAGTTTTAATGAGCTTTCCCCAAAAAGTGCTTCACTTTTTGGTTGTTTCACGTTGAAATATTCGATTTGGAATTGGACGAATAAGATCAATTTACTGTGTCGATATACTTCATGAATACACCATTTTTTGTTTTTTTATAAGCTACATTTTTGCTAAAACACCTTGAAAACGTGTTTTATTTGTTAAAAAATAAATATTTTCACTCTTAAATAACTTGAAAAGTATTGACTTATATAAACTTTATAGAGCAAAAATGAGTCAAATTATCCATTTCCGGACTTATTTTAAACGTATGTTTTCACCCCTGAGAGTCTTCCCTTTCGCCCTCCCAAGTAAAAGCAACCAACGACACAAGTCCAACTTTGAAGCTGAAGTTTAAGCAGAACATAAATCCAAATTGTCAAGCAAATCCGTCGTGGCGCTGATAATTACACTTCAAAACGGTCATTTACTGGGCTACTACTGCTACTAGTGTATTCATGCACTGTTTATGGCAACTTACATTTTTCATCTATGCGTAAAATAATATAATAATAACACATTTTTACATATATTAGACAAGATGGGGCCCCTGATATATTGGGCCCCCCCGCAAGCTTCATGCTGCGGGGGCCTCTGTTAGGCCCCTGTCTTGAACGGTCGATGGCAACTCATCGTCGAGTTGCCATCGACCGTTCAATATGGACTTCTTCTTCTTATTCTTTCTCGAAACTCATGCCCCTCAGGGGCGTCGGAGGTTTTATTCATCCTCTATCCATATCTTCCAGTTCTTGCGGTCCTTTGCTAACTCTTTCATTTGTTGAAGTGTTTTTCCTTTTTCCTGTCCAATTTCTATAATTTGATCGATCCATCTCTTCCTTGGCCTCCCTTTCCTTCTTTTACCATATCTTTTTGATTCCATCACCTGCTTTGGTAGTCTTCCTTGGTCCATTCTGTTAAAGTGTCCATACCATTTTAATTTTCTTTTTTGGATCTTGGTTATTATCGATTCCTGTTTCAGTCTTTGTCTAATATCTTCATTTATTATTCTGTCAAATTTCGTTTTTCCTGCTATTTTTTTCAGCTTCTTCATCTCCGCTGCGTTTATTGTACTGTCTATTTTTGCATTGTTTACCCATGCCTCACTTGGGGCATATACTAGTTCGCTCAGGCGGCCAGATTTTAATACCCTACAGAAAAGGGGCATAGGTCAATTCGCTCCGGCCATATATTTCTTAGAAAAGATAGTTTAAAAATGCCTTTACTGGGTACACAATGAATAATAATCAATAGCCAGGGTCAGCGTATATAGACAATATGTCCTTCATAAAGCAGGTATTTTGATACATTTTATTAATAAAACTTTTAATAAATATTTCTCAAACTTTGTATTTACCTAAATATAAAACTACTTCTTACTTAAAATTATATTAAAATTATAACCATATTATCATGTCAGTATTATGATGTTAGAGCTCATATTCCTTTGTTCAATATTTGATTGGGTTTTTACGTATAAGAAATTGCAAGTGATATTGTGATATATTTCTTTGAAAAGATTGGTAATTAGTAGTCACCTGAAATTTTATGATAAGATAGAGGAGTGGTGCAAATCTCATCAGTATTACTTTAGTTACGGTTTGAATGTCTTCAGTTCATGATGGAGAAATCTGAAATAAGTGAAATAGGAAGTCTATGGTATTTATTGACAATAATTTACAAGTACCTACAACTTCCATAAAATGCTTGCTAATAATATCAAACGTTGGCAGTGTGCAGAAAGAAGTTGCAAAGCATTTGTCAAAACTTTAAATATTTTTAACGGTATAGTTAAATATACTCTAAATTCACAATCAAGATGCAGTAGAAATAAACAAACCAAGACACGTTAAATGTTACTAGGAGCACTTCCAAATCATAATTTACAAAGTTTATACATTGTAAATTATGATTCGGGAGTGCTCCTTGTAACATTTAACGTGTCCTGGTTTGTTTATTTCTACTGCATCTTGATTGTGAATTTACAGTAGTGATAACCACACCCACGAAAGTTTATCAAAAACAGCGTTAAACCGGCAAGAATTAAGTAATGGTGTTAAACGGAAGGCAATTAACGATTTGTGTGAAAAACCATTGAAATTGATACACAGCGAAATTAAACAAGCTGTACTTTTGCTAAGCATATTATTTTTTCAACGAAATAGATATTTTTTAGTTAGATATTTGAGAAAAACCGCACGAAAACGTGTTTTTTTTTGTCGAAAAATAAACATTTTTACTCGCTAATAACTCGAAAAGTATTAACTTAGTTAAAAAACTCTCTAGAACAAAAATTGCTTAGAATTAGTCAATTTATCCATTTTTGGACTTAATTTCAAAAGTATGATTCTCACCCATGAGAAGGGGTGACCCCCCAAGTAAAAACAGCCAACGGTACAAGTCCAACTTTGAACTTTGACGTGAAGGGTAAGTAGAACCTAAAACGAAATTTTCACTAGTAATACCACTAGAGGTCAAATTATTTCCGGAAATTTTTTTGAGATCATGAATATTTTGAAAATTTCCCGAGTCGCAGACGAGGGAAATTTTCTAAAAATATCCATGATCAAAAAAAAATTTCCGGATATTAATTTGACTTCGCGTGGTATTCGGTAAGAAAATTCCACACCAAATTTGCATTTGAAAATCCAAAGCTGCATGAACAGATTAATAGCGCGCCATAGCTTTGTCAGCAATTATTTAGGCTTTCAAATTCGTAATTTCTACTCATTGTAGTTGCATGGGAATACCATTTCAAGATAGAAAATAGTATATTCTTCAATTTTACATAAGTTTTGAGTAACTACAAGTGATAGAAAATGAATCAAAACTAAATTATGTAAACAAATAAAAACCAGTCTGTCAAAAATGTTCTGTTATTGTAAACGTCAAAAAATTTCCACTATAATTCGCTGTTGGGTACCCCACGAGCAAAAAATTTCCGATAAAATACCTCCGTTGCCATGGTGATCTGTCAAAATAACGTATTTTGATTGGTTCAAAATTACAGGTGTGGCCGTCGTAACGCAGAAAATTACACTCCAAAACGGTCATTTATTGGGCTAAATCTAAATAATCTAATTCCACTGTCTCATATATTTATATAAATATGTAACAACCAATATTTTATACAATTTCTGTATAAAATACAAAAGTCTCAGTACCAATTTTGCCAATATTAATTTTCCTTGAATTTAATAGATAAATACTTAATCCGCTTAACAATGGGAGCGAACTAGGTTATGGTTTTCGGAGCGAACTAGTATGTAATTAAGAGGGTTTTTTGGCCTTGAGAGCGAACTAGTGTGCTCCGCTCACGCGCATTTATTAAAGTTGGTACATATATTGCATTGTATACCTTTCAGTTTTATTTCTTTATCTATTTCTTCCATTCCAAATATTGTTTTATTTAGTGCATAGTAGATCTTATTTGCTTTTTTCGCCCTGTATGAGATTTCTTGATCTAGCTTTCCGTCCTCTGATATTATTACTCCCAGGTATTCAAACGTCGAGACTGTTTCTATTATTTCGTTTTTACACCTAAATATCGTTTGGTTTATTTCTTCCCTTTTCTTTTGGGCTACTATCATGGACTTCGTTTTCTTTACATTTACCTCCATTAACAAATTTAATTTTTTTTCTTCTACCCAGATATCGATTAATTTTTGCATTTTGTCTTTAATGTCTGCTATTATTACTAGGTCATCTGCATATAGTATTCCCTCCATTCTCACTGGTACTAAATTCCTGTACCCTATTGTTGACTGTAATTGTCTTGACTTTCTTTTAGCGCTCTTCATTACTCTATCCATTACTAATATAAACAAAACTGGGCTGAGACTGTCCCCTTGTTTTATTCCTCGCCTTAGGTTTATTATTGGCGATCTGTTTCCGTTTATTTGTACTTTAGCAAGTACGTTTCTATATGTACTTTTTACCACGCTTACTATCTTTTGCGGGATTTGCAGGTCTTCCATTACTGACCATATTACTTCTCTATTTATAGAATCAAAAACAGCTTTAATATCTATAAACGTAATATATAAGTCTTCTCCTATTTCGTTTTTCCTTTCAGTTATATTTCTCAGTATGTATATATTATCTGTTGTTCCTCTTTCCTTCCTAAAAGCAGCTTGTTCTTCTTCTAGTTTTCCTTCCAGTTCTTTCCTGAGCTTCCTTTCTATTATCCCGGTGTAGACTTTATATGCCACTGATAATAAGCATATAGCCCTATAGTTATCACATTCCGCTTCATCTCCTTTCTTGTGTATTGGTATCAATAAATTTTCTTCCCAGTCTTTCAGTATCTTTTCTGTTCTCCATGCTTCCCTCATTATTTCTAGTAGCCAAAACTTGTCTCGTTCTCCCACGTACTTCATCATCTCCGGATCTATGTCATTTGCACCTCCCGCTTTTCCAATCTTTATTCTTGCCAATCCTTCTTCAATATCTTTGATATGAATTTCGGCTACTCGATTGTCCCTATCCTCTTCTCTTTCCTGCTGTCCTCTATCCTCACTTTGTTTTGTATCTGGACTTCATAATCAAAATATCCACACCTGTCAGACTCACGTTTGTCACATAGGTTCTTCTTGGGTTTATACAAACCTAATTTTAAGTCGTCGAAAATTTTAGAAAGCTTGCACCGAGATAGTTATTAACATTATTCTTTGGACACCAGCCTTCTGCATTAAACAAATAAAGCTGTCGGTTAGAGTTAAAGGCGGGTTAAACGTATTTCTTGGAGGTAATTTTCCGACTATACATTAGGTATATTGAGTAGAAAAGCCTCAAGCATTTAAAATTCTTCAGATTTCTTTATCTTCTTACGTAGTAGACAAGACTTGTTTTAAATATCATTTAAGTTATTATCGACTCCATCTGCCTTAGTTTCTTCCCCGCCCTTATCTTCATTCATCCATTTCAAAATTATCGACTTGCTGTGTAAAACTATATTTTTACAGACTAATATTAGATGTCCCTTTTTTCAAATGATATTGATAAAACTACATATTTTCTTCTGCTTTGCGCATTTTTTTCCTGTATCTAACTCTGTCTCTTGGAATCTTGTTGGTAAGAAATTTGACATAAAACCTAGCTTCCCATTCATGTTTCCAAAACTCATCAAAATTTTTTTGTCTGTCCTCTTTATTTTAATACACATTGCACTTTTGTGTTTTCTTTTCTCATCTATTCGATTTATACAGTGAGGACGTTGAATTTACATAAATTCATTATCTCGACGTGACGTCATCCATCTGGTCGTGATGACGTAATCGATGATGTTTTTAAATTAGAGTAGGGGTTGTGTGATAGCTCATTTGAAAGGTTATTTAATTCTCTATTCAGTAATATAAACATTAACATAATTATTTATACAGGGTGTACAAAAATTTTTTTTATTAAATTAGATTTACACAAAAAGAAGAATGTAAGCAATTTATTTAATTCAAAATTCATTTTATATACTGCTGTCATAAAAACAGGTTATAATGTTTATTTCACAAATAAACAATGCTTTTCGCTTAAATTGAATGCTCAAACTGCTAAGAGACAGGTGGGTGGCAGAACATTGAATTTAAGCGAAAAACAACGTTTATTTTTCAAATAAACATTTCTTTCTGTTTTCTGACAGCACTCAAATGTATTTTGAAATAAATGAATTACATACATTTTTCTTTGTGTCTCAATTAATGTAATCAAAAAAATTTTGCTCCTTTTATAAATAATTATGTTAACGTTTATATTACTAAATAGAGAATTAAATAACCTTTCAAATGAGCTATCACACGACCCCTACTCTCATTTAAAAAAATCATCGATTACGTCATCACGCCCAGATGGAAGACGTCACTAGTATTCTATATATGCCAAAAAGTCCTAATTAAAAAATAAAAATCGACCTGTCTGATTTCTCTTCAAATTCGCCCATTCTCGAGATAATGAATTTATTCAAACTCAAACGTCCTCACTTTATGTATGTTGCATTAGTAACAAAACTGGCAGCAAGTTCTTCTAGGTTGTCAACAATCTCCCTACTGGTACCTTATTTGGTTAACTGTTATTTTTTGTATGGTGATGTTGACTAGTTTTTTGGACTTCATTGGTATTCAATGATAAAAAATCATTTAGCTTCTCTACTAAATTTCGTAATTTTTCTAGTTGAAAATGAAGACCCGATGTGTTTTGATCGACAGGTTTCGATTTTTTTTGGTTAAATTAAACAAAGTTCTGCTTATAATAGACCCCTTTATGTTAAATGCGAATAGAGAGTAATTTTTTTATTTAAAATCACTTTGAAAATACTATCACCTAGCAAGTTATTCACGGAACACTGTGTATTTCTCTATTAAGTCCTCAAACATGGAGCTTCTGAAGTATTACAGATATTCGACAGTGCCAAAGCCTCCATCGACATCAAAAGAAGGCTGCTAACAAATCTATAATTCTGTGAAATTAGTTTTGTAATTGATATTTTATTTTTTAGATAAATTAATAATGGAAAGATCCAAAAGATTTGCTGATAAAATGTCAACAGACGAAGAAGAAAATGCATCGGTTTCTTCTGTAGAAACACTAGCCAATGATTTTGTTGAAGATATAAGACTCGAAAGAGATGACTCATCATCTTCTGGAGAAAACTATGTACTGTCACGAATGAAGAAAAAAGTTTTGTACCTTTCAGAGAACCAAGAAAACGAAAGTCCACGTAGATCCATACATAAAGCTCCAAGACATGCAACATTAAGACCATTTTATGATAATTCACATGACAAGTATCCAGATGCTTCAAGATTGTTACGATCGAAGGTTAATGAAGATGATGACTCACATTACAGCTATAATCCTGATGATATAGAATCTCATCCCATTATGAAGACCATCATGGTTGGTAGTGATTACCAAGCTCAGGTTCCAGAAGGTTTATGTAATTATGGGGATGCTTTGCCATATGAGAACGATGACAAATTAATATGGGATCCATACAACATAGCTAGTAATGAAGTAGAAGACTATTTAAGAAAAGCTGCAAGTATACAAAACCCTTCACTTCCAAATGGCAGTCATCTCAGGGACAACGAGCAGTATTTATTCTTATTGCAACAATGTGGTCACAATGTTGAAGAAGCATTGAGGAGATTAGGAATGAACACTGCAATATATAACGACAAAATGTCTCCTTGGTCTGAAGAGGAATGCCGGAATTTTGAAGCTGGAGTTCGAGCTTTTGGCAAAAATTTTTATTTGACGCAGCAAAACAAAGTGCGCACAAGATCTGTTGGAGAGTTAGTACAGTTTTATTATTTATGGAAAAAGTCTGAAAGACACGACATATTTGCGAACAAGGTTTGTATAGATACAAGTATAGTAGTCACCCTTCTCAATTAAATGCAGTATTTATATTTCTTCTTCTTTAAATGACGCCTCTCAACCAGAGGTTGGATATCATCATCACTATCGTTACTTTATCTACCGCTTCCTCTGAAGGGTTTTATGGAACTGCATTTAAACCAGTCCCTTAAATTCTTAAACTAGGATACTCTCCTTCTTCGTATAATCCTTTCTCCTCTTATCTTTCCATGTATTATCAGTCTTAGCAGTTCATATCGCTGTCCCCTCATTACGTGTCCCAGATATTGTAACTTTCTTATTTTTATTGTTTTATTATTTCGTATCCTTTGCCCATTTCTTGCAATATTTCCGTGTTAGTTTTCTTCTGTGTTCATACTTTAACGTCCAGCCTTCAAGTCCATATCGCAGTATCGAAAACATGTAGCGTCTCATAGCTCTTATTCTCAGTTCTAAGCTAAGGTCTTTGTTGCAGAGAATTGTTGTAATTTTTACCAACGCATTTCTTTCTGTTTCTATTCTGACACTTATTTCTGTTGTTTAATCATTATTGTCTGAAATCCAGGTTCCTAGGTATTTGTGTTTATTAACCCTTTCTATCGGTACATTTCCCCAATGTATATTGGTTTTATATTTGTTTTCTTTGTTATTATCATATATTTGGTCTTTTTATATGCACTTTTTGTCCATATTTTTCACAGAAACAGTTCGTTTTGTTTAACAGTAATTGGAGTTGTTTAGCAGAGCTTGCCATAATGACAGAGTCATCTGCATATCTTATGTTGTTAACAGATCTTCAATTAATTATTATTCCTTCAGTTTGAAATAGTTTCTCAAAAATGGCTTCACTATGTAAGTTAAGGAGTCATCATCATCATCATCACACAGCCAAATTTGTCCACTGTCGGAAATAGGCCTCCTCAAGATGTCTCCACCCTTCTCTGTCCTGGGCAGCTGCAATCCAGTTTGTCGCTATTCTCTTAATATCGTCGGTCCATCTGATAGGTGGTCTTCCACGACTTCATTTGTCCGCCCTTGGTCGCCACTCTAAGATCTTCCTTGTCCATCTGTTGTCTCTCTGTCTTGCGACGTGTCCTGACCATTTCCACTTCAACTTCGTAATGCGCTTTATGATGTCTTCCACTACAGTTCTTCGCCGTAACTCATCATTTCGTATTCTGTCTCTCAAAGTTAGGCCAAGCATGAATCTTTCCATTTTTCGTTGTGCTACTTGTACTTTTCTTATTGATGTTTTAGTCAATGTCAGTGTTTCAGCTCCATAAGTAAGCACCGGAAGTACGCACTGGTTAAATGCTTTTCTTTTTAGCTTTATTTTTAGCTTTATTGGGATGTTTTTAGTTAAGGAGTAATGAAGACATAATACATTTCTGCACAACTTCTTTCCTGATATCTATTTATTTTATTTATTTTATATAAATAAAATATTTATATAAATAAATAAATAAATAAATTAATTAATTCCTGATATCAATTTCTGGATATGTGTTTATATTATTTATAATACCTAAAATATTTGTCAGTTACTTCATCATCAATCAGATCTCATTTGTCCATTGTTGAACATAGGCCTTATCTAGGTATTTCCATCCATTTCAATTCGGGCCTCTGCTATATAATTGGTGGCAATTCTTTTGAGGTCATCGGTCCATCAGGAAAATGGCAGTGGTTGGCTGTATACCATAGAAGCTAGTATAGGGGCTGCTTTATTAGCCTATTAGCTTTATATGTTGCCATATATACCTGTTGATCACTCAGTACATCTTCTTCTTCACGTGCCATATCAGAATTATCCGACGTTGGCGATCACCATTGCGAAGGCTTCTCTTCTCGATCTTCTGCAATATGGAATAATTGTCCTGCATTTGATATCTGAGTCCATTCACGAATGTTTTTTAACCAAGAAACCTGTTTTCTTCCTACGCCTTTACGGCCCTCTATTTTGGTTTTAGGGATCAATTGTAATATGTTATATCGACTTCCCCTGACTATATGTCCCAGATAAGACATTTTTCGATGTTTAACAATCTTTAGCAGTTCTCTATCTTTGTTGACCCTCCTTAGTACTTCTTCATTAGTTTTTCTTGCTGTCCAGGGTATCTTCAGCATCCGTCTATGAATCCATATTTCCAATGCTTCAATTCTGTTCATGATCGATACTTTTAGCGTTCACACTTCTGCACTATACAAAAGTACGGACCAAACATAGCACTTAACCATTATTTGTCTTAGTTCTAAACTAAGATGATTATTGCAAAGAAATGACTACTTCATTTTCATAAAAGTAGTTTTAGTCATTGCTATTCTACGTTTTATTTCTATGTCTGGATCTAGTTGGTCCGTTATCACAGTTCCCAAATATGTCATTTTGTGAACTTTCTCAACTTGGACTCCGTTTAATTGAAGCTTTGCATCGGGATGTGGGTCACGACTAAGCACTAAAAATTTGGTTTTGTTTGAGTTTATTTTAATGCCCATTTCCTCTCCTACTTCGTGAATACGATCAAGCAGAATTTGGAGACCTTCAATATTATCTGACAGAATTACTGTATCGCCTGCATATCTTATCACATTAAGTAGTTCTCCGTTGATTTTTATTCCATATGGCTGTCTCTCAAGTGACTTTTTAAATAACTGGTCCGAGTAAACATTGAACAATGTTGGCGACAAAATGCAACCTTGTCTGACTCCTCGTTGTATTGAGGTTTCATCGGTGTAGTTATCTCCAATTTTTACGATAGCAGTTTGATTCCAGTACAAATTTTTAATGACTCGAATATCCTTGTCATCTATTCCGATATTTTTCAGTAAACATTCAGTACATAGAACTGCCTATTCAGCTTTCAGTGCCCTGTTAGCATACCTACTATAGCTTTGAATGTTTTCCTGTCTTTGCTTATTAGGCCTGCACTAAATTTTGGCGAATGTTATATAATGACAGATAAAAGTTCTGTAGCTTGTCTGTGCTGGTTAACTCCTCCACCATTATTGAGCTGATCTACAATTTCTGTTTCCCTTTTCTATTGCTTTTATGACCCTCGTGCCCTGGTACCCAGGCTACCGTAACCTTGCTACGCTGTCCTAGTTTATTTTGGACATCCAAAAATCTCGTAATAGATTAGAATAAAACGTAGAGGTGACAGATCTTCTCTTTGGGACAGCCTCCCCGCGTTCCAGCTTTGATGTTTACTTTAGTGTATCGGCTTTTAGTCTATGTTGGTTCGCCTATCTTTTTTTTAAATTTTTTTTTCATCTTTAAAGAGGGGGGGTCTGGAATCTTTAAAAGACATCTCAGTCCAGAACGCCGCCTGACTGACCTTAGTGCAGGATTCATTCTTCGTAGCCCCAGCGATAGTTCCCGAGGTACTTTAAAAACGCTCTCTCGTCGCCGAGGCTACGCCAAATGCCTACCTGCTAAACCAGACCCTCCTCTGTCATCCAGCGCTCCGAAAGCGGAATGGCCGCTGCAAGGTCGACATCGCTTCCGAAGCACTTTACCTTCATTTATCCACAGACTGTAAGCAAGGATGCCCTTCCTTTTCCCCGTTTCCCCCTTTTTTTTGGTCCCAAAATTGGGTTTTTGTTTGTATAGTTTTTTTGAGCTTCTTTACCACAGTCTGTCTCATACAATCTAACTCACTTATTCACCTCTCATCAAAACTTATTCTCTCTACCTTCTACTTACAATATATTTCCCTCTCACCCCTATCGTTGGTACAGCTGTTTTTCCTCCTCTTCTTTCTTCTTGATCACTACACGGATATAGTTGCGTATACTAGTCCAACCAGATTTATTTTCAGTCATTCTCTCAATCATTTCTCGCACTGTCACAAAATTCACACCTGTCTCTCTTTCCATTCTGTTCCTTTTTATTATCCATCTGTTGCACTCTAGCATCGTATGTATAATGGTGTCCGGGTGTCCGCAGTATAGACATTCATCAGTGTCAGCCTTTCCAAACCTAGAGAGGTAGGCTCTAAAACACCCGTGTCCTGTGAGCACCTGCGTCAGGAAATAATCCAGTCGTCTGTGACCACAGTCCATCCAATCCTTCAAGTTAGGTAGCAGAATCTTTGTCGCTTCAAGTTAGGAAGCATGCTATTTAGGGTGGCAGTGAATAAAATTAGGATAGCTATGATGGTAACCAACGTTCTGAAAGGACATGGTACATGAAGACGAAGAAGAAGAATCTTTGTCCACTGTGCCGCATGCTCCGTGTTGTTCCATTTTTCCTGCCATCTTTCAATTGACCTTTCTCTTTCCTGTGTTCTCTCGGCCATAGTGAGCTCAACGTCTCTTCTCTCATACAGTTCTTTTCTTCGCCTGTCTGCATCATTCAGAATTGCTGAGGCCGGAAAATGAGTGTTTATGGGTCCTCTTTCTTCTTCTTGATATGCCTATCCGTGACGAATGTTGGCGATCATCATGGTATCTTTATCTTATCTGCAACAGCGCGGAAACGCTGCACAGATGTTGTGTTGAACCAGATTCTGAGGTTTTTCAACCAGGATGTTCATTTTCTTCCTGGACCTCGCTTTCCAATAATATTTTTCCTTGCAGGATGGCTTGTAGGAGTTCAAATCTGGATTCATTTCGCATAATATGGTCCTCTTTGGTCTTCGTAAATTTTTATTACCCTTCGTTAGGAAATCTACTTCTTTAATGGTAGCACCATCCTTTGCTGAAATATTGCAAATTCGAAAGCAGGCAAGGATATCTATAATCTCCTCTCAAAATTATCTTCATGAATTCCTTGTGGCTTTATGAATTTCTTTATTGTATAGTATAAGTAAGTCTCTATTGCCTGTCTTTTATGTATTATGTATCTAATTGTTTATTATTGTTTTTTCTGTCCATGTCGGCCAGTTCCTACACGTAAATGTGAATTAAGTATTTTCTATGGGAAATATATTAAAAAGTATGAAGGAAATGGCAAAAAGTGTACTGAACTAGAAAATATTAATAATAATACAATATTATTTATGATACGTTAAATGTTACTTTATTTTAGGTAAGACTGGAAAAAAAGAAATATGCTTTGCATCCTGGTGTTACCGATTTCATGGATAGATTCCTCGATGATCAAGATACCAGAGATAGCAGTTCTCCTCCCACTGCACAAGTCGTGGAAGATAAAAGAAATCAAGATAATCAAAATATCAGTTCAAACTGAAATATACTTAACCCTTTATAAATGTACAGAAATATTTTATTGTATCAAAATATCTAAATCACTGGATGTTTGTGATTAAAAAATATAAAAAACTTAATATTTTTATTTAACTACAAAAAATTGTGCTAATTACTGGCGCTAAATTTTTCAGATTTTAGAGATCAACATCACAAAGGACAACGTTGACGATGCAGAGCTCACTTTGCATCTTCTTCATATTACAAATATGAAACATATTGCGATACAAATCGCAATTACAGTCGAACCCGCTTATTGGAAGAGCCTTGGTGCCAAGCAAAAGTATTCCTCTAACCGGGATATTCTAATAACCGATTATTTATGCCTGATAGAAACGTTTCGGGAACTCAAATTTTTATTCCTTAAACCGGGATATTCCTATAAGAGGTATTCTAATAAGCGGGTTCGACTGTATATCTTTGGAAACTACTGCAAGAGATATTTCTGCGATGGTTAAACCATGTCCTCAAGTCTTTCAATCACGAGTTCTGGCGTTTTCTTACTGATATTCTGCCCTGTACTTTACCTTACAATATTATTTTGAGTAATTCATATCTCTCACCTGTCAACACATGACCCCAGTATTGTATTTTCCACTCTTTAATTATTTTTAGTAGTTCTATTATTAAAAAAAAAAAATAAAACTATAAATTCCCCCCGATAGAATCTAAAAGACAGACGAAAGCAGTTTTCAGATGGTACCAAATAAATTAGGTACAAAAAAATATCTAATCATGTTACTTCCACTGGTAAAACAGAAGTAGCGAAAAATGTAGCTGTAGATCAAGAAAATACTGTGTCAGTTGTATAGAACTTACAATTGCACATTCCATTCTTTATTTTTGCACTCAAAAGAAAAAGACCTAAAATATCTTGAATTTTGGACTACTGTCGCAAGTATATAAATCTGACCGAATGATATTGTCAGCCATCACTTACGTCAAAACATAACATCCACTTGCTCAACTTCTCACCAGATAGCAGCGCCATCGAACCCAACTATTCGACCGAAACTTTTTTAGAATTTTGAAACCGAATTAGAATAATGTTTACGATTTGTGTGACAGCTGGACTACATGTTATCCTGAACAAGTGGTCACTGGATAGGTACATCATCACTGGGTCATTCAAGAAGGCGTTTGAGAGAACTTCTATTCTCAAAAAAACCAGTAATGCATTAAATCTAGATCTAGATCATCTACTATACGGATTATACTATTCCTTATGAATAAAATTAAGCAGATCCAGAAGAACCATTGAACGATGTTGAAGATAAAGCTAATGATTCAAATAGACTGGAACCACAACCCGGATACACCCAAGATGCTACAAAAACAACCTGTAGCTAAAACAGGGATTCTCCAATCTGCTACGTTACCACCGATTGCTAATGCTTACGAAAAAGAGAAAACGAACAAGACATCTTCGTTTTGGCCTCGTTTCACTTTTGGCGGAAGAAACACAAAGTTTACGATATAAAACATAGGAGAGCACCAAGAAAAATAAAAACAATAATAAGAAAAGTATTTGAAGAAAAACAAAATAAACTAAAGGAAAAGGAAAATGAATACTCTTCTGACTCGGAGTCCCACATGCCACTTCACGATAGCAGTAATGATTTGATATTTCCGGAAAGTGATAGGTACTGTAAGTACCTACCTACTTAGTTTATCTGATTTTAGCCCAGGAAAGTTTTCTATAGTAGACGTTTACGGGTATTAGAAATTTCGTTAATAATTTTATTGATGATGAAAGCATTTTTCCTTTAACCTATTAGGTATATTAGGTAGCATCATCATTCTCTTTGCCTTATCCCTATGCGGGGTCGGCTTCCCTAATTGCATTTCTCCACACAATTCTATCTTGGGTCATATCAATGTTAATCCCCTTTACCAACATGTCCTGCCTTATCGTCTCCCCCAGGTCTTCTTTGGTCTTCCTCTCCTACCTACTCCTTCCAGGAATCTGCACTTCAGCTATTCTTCATATTGGGTGATTAACGTCTCGACGTTGAACATGACCAAACCATCTTAACCTATGCTCTCTCATTTTGGCATCAATTGGTGTACACCTAGACTTCCCCTAATATACTCATTTCTAATTTTATCCTTCTTTGTCACTCCACTCATCCATCTAAGCATTCTCATTTCCGCCACATGCATTCGTTGTTCCTCTTTCTTTTTCACTGCCCAACATTCAGTTCCGTGCATCATAGCCGGTCTTATGGCTGTTTTATAGAATTTTCCCTTCAGCTTCATTGGAATTTTTCTGTCACACAACACACCACTCACTTCTTTCCACTTCATCCATCCAGCCCTAATTCTACTGCATGCATCTCCATATATTTCTCCATTACTCTGTAATACCGATCCTAGGTACTTAAAACTATTGCTTTTCACAATCATTTCACTATCCAAAGATACCATTTTATTTGTAGTAACTCCATCTTTAAATGAACATTCCAAATACTCTGTTTTTGTTCTACTAAGTTTTAAACCTTTTTCCTCCAGAGCTTGTCTCCACTGTTCCAGTTTTTGTTCTATTAGGTATATTAAGGATAAATTAACAAGGCCGCTGTCTTGTCCGGATGTTTGAGAGATGTGGTCTGGAATAACCCATACATGAGAATGGACAGCAAAGTTAGAATTTATAAAACTTGCATCAGACCTGTTATGGCCTATGGCATTGAATCAAGAGAAGGTACCAATAAAACCAAAAGCATGCTACGAACAGCCGAAATGAAGACGCTAAGAGCAATAGCAGGGAAGACAAGAAGAGATAGAATACGAAACAACATCA